>NW_027466175.1:925000-1015000 GCF_046127955.1 Nelusetta ayraudi | reverse complement strand
ATAGGAGAGATAAAGAAGAGACGAGAGCTGAGGATGCACCTGCTTCCAGCTACTGGTGTCTCCAGGTGTCTCTCTCCTCTCTGTGAGATTGCATATAGCCAATTTATAAAGGAAAAGAATAAAAAAAAAAAAGAACTTGCTCGCGTATTTGATGTGATTCAAAGAAGACATACTTTACAGAGCTGAAATGGTTAATTGGCTTATGGGAGTTTGCCTTTCCAGCAACCCACAACTCCACTGCAGCAGGTGCTGTGGATGTAATAAAAATAAATCAGGCAAAAATTTTAAAACGTCCACCGCCGTCCTTCTTGCCAAAGGAAACTTGTTTTATTCGTCCCGCAGCGTCGATTATTGGAAACGAGGCCATTCTGCAATTGTATTAAGTCGACATTTACAAAATGTTGCTCGTATAACCCGCAAATCCCTGAGTAAAGAAACCCAGCTTCCCTTTTGTAAAGGGAAGTGGCCATGTAAGGTTGAGAGATCCAAACCCCCCTTTGTTAATCATTGTCATTAGCTCTTTAGACACCTGCGGTCTGACCCCGTCACCTGTGGCCCTCAGAGATTAATCTCACACTCTACAGCAGGTGCACAAACGTACACGCAGATATTAGAACCTCTCTCTCTCTCTCTCTCTCTCTCTCTCTCTCTCTCTCTCTCTCTCTCTCTCCCTCGAAACTGACGTGAAGTGTTGTTTGGCACGTCTGTGAGTGATTAGGAGAACGCAGGTAAAGAATGTATTACAAGAGAAGGCTTGTACAATGAATTATTGCACTTTGCAGCGGATTTGGCTCGGGTTAACTCAGCATCTGCAGGGGGGGGGCAGGGGGGGGGGGGGGGGGGCTGCGAGGGGACGGGAGGCGGCCGCAGCATTTACAGATTAGAGCTGATAGATGTGCCTTGGTTGTAATCACAGAAAAACACAGTCAAAACCACATTAAAAAAACACAGTCAACACAACATTAAAAACACATGCATCCTCGCAGCTATTTTTTTGAAATCAGCACCATTTGTTTGTTTAATGCATTTAAACTGCGGAGGCGCCAGAAGGGCCGACCAGCAATCTCTCTGCGCGAGGGGCTGTTTGTTCGCCCAGAGATAAAGGACCTTCGCCCACTCGCACCCGCCCACTTTTTAAACCTGCGCAAGAAATGGGCCGCCACCGCCTGTCGCGCACATTAAAAGTCAAGGGTTTCGTCTGCCACTGAGCCCCGATGGAACCGGTTGGGGCCTGATCTAAGCCCCCGGATTCACCAAATGAATCAATCCATAGTCTAGACACACATCCTGGGAGCCTTGGTGAGCCCTCAGTCATCTCGAGTGCGTGTGATTCCTCAAAAGGTGACGCCCAAAGCTGCCGCGGCGTAATTCACGGCGGGTGAGAGCACTTCATTAAAGTGCTCTTCAAAGGGGGCCAGATCACGAAGGAAGTGGGGGGGGGGTGGGGACTTCAGACGCTTCCTAAAATCAAACCAAACAAGGGGCTATTTTTGGGGGGATTTCTGAGGAATGAGGGTGCTGTCTTGAGCTTGGGCTCTCCTGTTAGTGCCTTCAGACTGAACAGAACCTGCTTTGGAAGAGCAGGCAACAGGTGATAAGTGCGTTCCCTCCATGTGCATTCTTGTTTGTGTCCATGGGCGGCTTGGCTTGGATAATCACGTGTTTAGCGAGAGGGGCGAATACGCCTCTTAATTAAAACCTGTGCTTGATTTAGGGCTTTAGCTCAAGGAGAGACAGCCAGGGGGAGGAAAGGAGGAGACCCAGAAGAGGCCCAGAGTGACGCCAACACACAGTCACTGCTCTCCTGGGGTTCATGAGTCTGATCCGTCTTTGACTCCTCATCAGCCACGACGGCACGCCGAGGGATAACGAATCACTAGATGGGATGGAATCAGGTGTGTTTTGCAGGTGAGCCAGAGAAACACATCCCTGTGTCTGCACGTCGCCACGACTGAAGATGATCAAAAACTGCTGATATGCATTTAGGGAGCAGCGAGAAACTGAGGGCACAGAAACAGTCCCGGCGCTGGCGCTGGGATTCTCCAGGTGAGCTGCCTGAATATTTCATCCGGGCTCATTAAATAGTGAATATAAAAGCTTTAAGTGTAAAGACAAAGATGGAGTAATGATTCAAGCCTCTGGAAGTCTAATCAGCCAAAGTCGTGCAGACACACTCAAAATCCTTCAGGCCTTGAACACCTCAGAGTGAAAGGAAATATTATATATATATATATATATATATATATATATATATATATATATACATATATATATATTAATTATCTGACATTATTGAATTATTTTGCTTGCAACTGCATTCTTAGTATTATCATCATCATTTTTATTACTATATGCCTCATTGTAGAACTGCAGAACCACCCTTCATCTGCATATGAACACGATTCTTCAATTCAGCCCTTTGTGATGTCACATTGGGCATTGAAAACCAATGTGTGTATTCATCCCTCTAAGGACACTAAATTTACCTTTTTTCACCTTCCAACCATGTGGCAGGGTACAACAAGACAGCAAGAAATCTTATGGGAGGCTGTAAACAGATGGCTAAACGTGCACTCTACTGGAGATCTCTGGAAAGCAGTGTGAGGTCACGCCGCTGGAGTCTTGGGCAGAAGTGAAACATGATCGCACCTTTAAAAGGAACAAATTAAAAGGTACTTTTAAAAGAAACGAACAGCATAATAAAATTATACGCACTTTTAACTTGCATCAGGCTTGAGTTACCGCCGCCCGCGTTCCCTTTGGCAACGTGAGGCACGGAGTCGCATTCCGCTCGATTGGCTCTTTACAAGCAATAACCGGCTCTGGCCAATGAAGCCCATGCAGGAGCTGCTTCTTCCATTAGCTGCTTTCACATGAAATTAGCCCATTGTGAACGCACGCACACACACACACACACACACACATACGCACAAGCACACACACACACAAATAGTTTATGTATGTAATTTAGCCTTTTCTATGAAACAAATGTGAATTTTTTCATCACTGTGAAATAAGCGATGGAGCGTGGAGGGGGGTGAGGGGGTGGGGGGGGGGGGGTGGAAGCTTCTTTCCTGTTGGTGTATTTTATTTTACCAGTATCATTAACGCGGTGCTATTAAAACAATGTGCGCTTCGGATGCTTGCTGTATATATGAGCACTTGTAACATCCGTTTTATTTTTGAGTGAGTCTCGCTGAATGAGTGCCAGACCCTTAATTGTCTGCTGATTGGCAGGTACACGGCCAAGGAGAGAACTACACTTATATTTAATTGAATTCTTTACGCGACTGCACGCTGGCTGATCCAGTCTCAAATTGCTGCCGGTGCGATACAATCACGCGGCATGAAATGAGTCCTAGGCGCGCAGAATAGCGCTTGCGAGGCCCAGGGGCTGCAGGGAAATACCTCCATTAGGCAGGAGGCGAGGAGATAAGAGGGGCAGGAGGAAGAGGGGTCAAAAAGGGAGGGGAGAGGCAGCGCGAGCGGGAGACGGAGGCAAAATGGGTTCAGAAAAGGAAGGAAAAAGAAAGAAAGACGGGGGGTGGGTTTCGCTGCGTCTGTAGGGGGCACCAGCGTGTGCAGTTTAGGAGATAAGATTGAAAGAAGGAGAGCGGAGCGAGAAGGTTGCTTTTATCGCCGGCGAACGCGGCGAGAAAAGCTCCCCAGTCCTCTGCGTGACGCTAGCGGGCCAAGTCAGCACCATTTTGGACGGAATGGTGCTGCGATATCTTTGAGTAAATTATTCATTCAAAAGGACGAGGACGACAGCCAGGGCAACATCCAGTCCCAGCAACTCCCAAAAAGAGTCGGCGTGTTCTTGAGAGACATGCAAAGGTGAAATTGAGGGAGTAGGAAAAAAAAAAAAAGGCAAAAAAGCATCAAAATAAAACGATTTAGTTTTAATAATAAACGCAGAGAGAACCCAGAACAGCAACAAGTGAGGAAGAAAAAGGAGCCGCCCTCACGATGATCCGAGCGCACAATGCCGGGCACGTCAACCGCACACGCACTGACGTGGACGTTGTGCAACCACGACCCGCAGCAGCAGCAGCAGCAGCAGCAGCAGCAGCAGCGAGGACGGCGGCCCGGCAACCCGAACCAAACTTAGCCGAGCGGCGCCGCACGCTTGTCCTGAGCGCACGAGGCAGCACCTGGAAATGTGTCTGAGTGTTGCCATGGCGACCCAGTCTTCACACCACAGCACAGCAACCAGAAGCAGCAGCAGCAGCAGCAGCAGCAGCAGCAGCAGCAGCAGCCATTAAAGCCTCATACAAGTCAATACAGCTGCGATCAATGCTGTTGTGTAGTTTATTTCTGAACGCTTTCACCCCACTGACTCATTATAAAGTGCCGCCACTGACTTCTCAACTCCTGCGAGGTTAAATAGAGGACGGCATTGAGGAGGAGAGGAACAAGCCTTCCAAATGTCCTCAAGGCATCTGCGTGTGTGCACGTGTGCGTGTGTGTGCGCATGTGTGTGCGCGTTTCCTGCTGTGGCTGCATTTCCGCCACTGATGACATCAGAGCGCTGCAGCAGTCGGAGGGCGAGCCGGGATTTCTGCGGAAATTCAAAACCATTCACTGCGCCGCGAGTGGACGCGTTCAAGCCCGGATTGAAATGATAATAAAAAGCGGCGACCCTGAGAGATGTTTTATTGCCGTGGCTCCTTTTTTTCCACGCGCGGTAACCGGTCCTTTCTCTTCCGAGGCGGCGCAGACACACAGACACCCCGCCCACCCCGCCTCCAAGTCCGCCGGCTGCTCATGAGTTACGGCTCTCAGACGCTATCGGAGCAGAGCACATAAAGGGGCCGCGGAGGGCGCACTAAAATACAAGCAGTCAAAAAGGCGAGCACACACACAAACAGGCACAAAGTGGTGCAAAATACCGACTTGAAGAACAGTGAGGGCTCCAGGAAATAAGCAGCTATGGATTTTTAAATTTGTTTTTTATGAAAACGTTCAGTCATTGCAAACCACTGGAAATATGTTGTGTGTATTGTATGTGTGTGTGTGTGTGTGTGTGTTTGTGTGTTTGTGAAGCAACCAAAGATCAGGTGACATAAAAAAAAAAAAACACATTTTAAGCATGGGAAAAAAAAATGACGAGCTCAGATTTATGTTGTTCCACCTGGATGGAGAAAGGCCGAAAGGTCAACTCATTTTCCTCAGTGCACACAGGTCTTCATCACAGATTATAAGGTCAAAGAACAAAAGGAGTGCAGTGGACTTTTCAGTACAGTGCAAGAGAAACCACGTTGGTTTTCACCTCCAATAAAAACAAGTCTCCGAAAGTTAAGAAAAACCTATTTTCTTCAACTTCTTCCCTTTCCTTTGTTCCCATAAGCACCTCGTTAACTGTCACGTCTGCGCTGCCTGGAGGAGTGGATGCCAGTGAGGAGCCGGCTCGCTCGACTCTCACCTGACGTCACCTGGGACGGACTCTGGTCTCCCGACCAAACGTGGGATTTGCGGCAAGAGATAATGGAGGGATAGACATGGTGGTAACTGCCGGTTGGCGAACCAACAGCCGGGTGGAAACAGGGCAAGATCCACACGGGAGAGCATGCAGACTGCATTAAAAGATTTATGAAACACTTTCACAGCACTACAGGGTCAGAGGTTTTTGGGAGAGGGGAGGGGGGGGTGAAAGTAGCACAAACCCAAACAACAATTCATGGCAGATGGGCGGAGGCCACAAACAAAGGCTCACATCGGATTTAGTCCCTTAAGTATGACATCTGCCCGCGATCTGATCTGGTGCTCTTGCATCGTCATGGCAGAGGGTCCGACCTGGCGGCCCACTCAGAGCGCTGACCCGTTCGCTCCTGCAGGGAGAGCAAAGAGACGGGACGGTTTCGTCTACGCGCAGGGGTGGGCAATTTTTCTGACTGGTGGGGCCGGAGCAGCAGCAGATGAATGGATTGTTTTGGTGAAAAAATATATCACGGGAAATGCAGAAAACATGCTTTAATGTCCAGTGAAAACGATCCAGACCACCTGCGATCCAGGAGCTCCCTGGAATCATCAGAACGGCAAACTGAACACGACCTCCTCCATCATGAACAACACAGCCGGCGATGTTCCCCGGCTGAGATAAAATAAGTTGCGCCGAGCGAACGCAGTGCGAAATCCTCTTTAGTCGGGCCCGGCGTCGGAAGTCGGTGCCACGGGAGGCGGCCAGCGAGCGCAGGTTGTTGGTTTGTGACCAGTCATGCTCGTCTAATCTAATCTCAACGAGGGCTGTCTGCGCTGATTCACATGCCAAGTCACATTTCAGGTGCTCCGAGGCACCGCCGGCACTCTGCTTGAAAAGCTTAAAACGCTGACAACGGAGCGCGGTGGCGGCGGGAAAGAAAAACACCTCCGAATGCATCACAATTACCAGCGCCATCTGGGAGGCGCCGCACACGCTCAACAGCCACACAATTTTCATTCATGCACTTTTTCTTGGAGAACGGTCTGAGGGGAGGTTTTTGTTTTTTTTATTTTTTTTTTTTACTTCCGCCGCAAAAAGTGCAGACAGAGTTTCGCTGAGGAAGCCCTCCACTGTGTTCACACACTGAAAATGCAATTAAACTCATTTAAGTAAAACTCTTGCGGGCAACTTGATGCCAGGCATCCCAAGCGAAACGAACCTAATTGGCCAAATGTGTTAATTCAATCTGTGCAATGTTAAAAAAAAAAAAAAAATTATATATTGTAAAGTAAGTGTTCATATATTGCATTAAGTACAAATTGCTGGGCATAATTGATTTTGTTTTTTATAAACAATCCATTTGG
This sequence comes from Nelusetta ayraudi, assembly GCF_046127955.1. Taxonomy (NCBI): domain Eukaryota; kingdom Metazoa; phylum Chordata; class Actinopteri; order Tetraodontiformes; family Monacanthidae; genus Nelusetta; species Nelusetta ayraudi. The sequence goes on along the minus strand of NW_027466175.1, from coordinate 1,008,214 downwards.
GAAACCCAAACAATAAAGCCAGCAAACAATATGAACACGGATTAATAAAAGATTAATGAGGGGGGGGGGAATCATTTTTCGAAACATGAGGCCACAAAGAAGGAAACAAACCAAAAACCAAACTGCTCAACCAGCTGCCGGTGGTTCAGTTCCGTGTCCCAAACGTCGGCAGCGGGCCGCTGAGAGGAATTGCATCACGGTCAAGGTCACAGGCCCGCAGGCCCCTGTGTTTGATAATAGAGGAGGGAGGCAAGAGCAGGGGGCCAAACAGCAGTGAGACCAGAGCTCCCCCCCCACCACCACCACCTACAACCAACCCCCACCCGCTACCTCCCCATCCCCCCCCCCTCCGATCTGAGGACAACCTGCCAGGGCCTCGCTGAGCTGACAGCGGCTAAAGCCGAGGCTCCCCGCATGCGCTAATCTCCCAGATTTAAATGGGAACACAGTACACAGCGCAGAGCAGGGCAAGCCTGTCTGATCCATGACCGTATGCCTGAGCACATGCACGAGCTCACAGCCTGCACAGGCACGCACGCACACACACACGGCTGCCCGTCGCTGGTCGCAGTAGTCTCACGTAGAGGAGCTAGTGGGGGGGTGCGATAGAGATGATACTTATATGCACGGGGAGTGACGGAGGGGGATGTCAACTTTAGATTGCAGCCACTTAAAAAGAGGGAGCGCGTCGAAACCAGAGAGAGAGAGAGAGAGAGAGAGAGAGAGAGGGAGCCAGAGGCGAGATGCAGCATGTTGGTTGCGTCTCGCTTCTTGTGGGGCAGACTGGGAACCAGCAAGAAGCAGGGAAACCATGACAACCAGACAACCAACCTTGGCAACCAACGCGGCTTTCTCACAGTCTGAGCCAGACGGCCGGCCCGGCAAGGGTTAATCTGAGCGGGGAGAGAGAGAGGGAGAGCGAGAGAGAGCGAGGAGAGAGAGAGGAGGGAGAGCGCGAGAGGGAAACAGGCTGAATAAGCCCACCGCTGAGTACAGAGACATTTAGGGTAATATACATCTAAAATGTCCCGCGATGGTGGAGAGAAAAAATAACCCAAAAGGCAGCGGAGTTGCTCCCCTGTGGAACGGCGACGCTGGAAAGCGCACGGAGGCCCGGCGCCGGCGCAGCGAGCAAATCGAATCATACGCGGCCTTTTTGTTCAATCACAAGTGTGAAGCTGTATATAAATGTAACAATTTGATGCACAATGGGGAGAGGAGAAAACGTGGGCGTGCGTGCGCGTGTGTGTGTGTGTGTGTGTGTGTGTGTGTGTGTGGTGTGTGTGTGTGTGTGTGTGTGCGTGTGTGTGCGTGTGTGTGTGTGTGTGCCGCACTGGAGGTCTGGAGGCGTTCTCGACAGGGCAAAGAAAGAGCGTTAGCGCTGATGTGGCTTCGTGTTGGTTGTGTTTTGGTAAAAGACAATTACTTTGATAATGGGCCGCGCCGCCGTGCCACTCTAACCTGATTTTCCAGCCGCCGCGACGGAACAGGTCGACTCAGTTAGAGCGAAACTCCAACGAGGAAGTTACGGAGTCGCGTCCGAAAAAGAAAATGCACACATAAAAACACAGCCGCTCGCCGATCGCCCGCAGAGAGACGCTGCTGCAATCCGTCACTGATTCAATGACCTCCCATCTGGAGATCGAGCCCTCCCCTCCTCTGGGGGGAAGATGCAGAGGGGAGGCAATAGAGGGATGAAAATCATGGAGGAGGGGAGAGTAATGAAGAGAAGGATCAATACCTCGCCCTAATTAATAACCTCCTCGGCTGTCGGAACGTTCAAGCACGCTTCATGATTTCTCAGTTCAAGACACCTTTTTATCTCCTTCTCCTCCTTCTCCTCCTTCTTCTCCTTCTTCTGCTGCTGCTCCAGCTGCCATACATTCATTCGCCTTTGCCTCTTCGCTCTCCTCCCCCGTCCCCAAAAAAATTCCCAACCTCTGCCCTCGACATTAATCTCTGAAAATCGTTGCCTACATAGATTCCACCCAATCGATGCAATTCCGCCGAGGTCTTGTCTGATTTACCACATGGACGAGTCCCTCTATGAATCTCGGAGAGGGCGCCGGACGGGCAGGGGAAGAGATGGCGTGTGAGGCGGATGATGGGGGGGATGGAGGGCGGCGGGAGTGGAGGGCTGAATGACAGAAGCCATCATCGTTACGTAACTTCAGTCAAAGTCACAGACTGCAGCGAGGACTAAGACCTGGTCTGGGTTAGGCCAGCCAGAGAGGAGATTTCTTACATCAATTTATACATACATTCATAGAAAAGCCAAAAAATGCTCTTCATCCCAGGATGGACGACTGAGGAAGCGGGTGGAGGCAGTAGATCCCAGGACTGGAGCGCTGTGGTCCGACCACTCCGATCCATCCTGTCAACACAGCTGCAAGGGGCGATGACAACACAACCGCGAGGTCGAGACCCCTCCAACTAAAGACGTTCTCCTGAAAAATGGGTCTCCAGTTCCGGCCGTCTATTTGTTTTCCTCCCTTGACAACATTCACTCGAAAAACATATTCCCGCATCAGGAAAAAAGAGCTCAGAAGCAGTTGTGAAATTCTTCCAAAAGCACAGAGGACAGAGGTCACAAACGGAGTTCCAACACCTGCACTGCTCTCTCACACACACACACACACACACACACACACACACACACACACACACACACACACACACACACACACTTGGTTTCTGTGGATTGTCCAAGTGGTTTTTCATTGACAGCATCGACTGAGCATTCCCCACTCACTTGTCATCATCAGGAATATCATGCGCTGTGAACCAGTATGGATCCCCCTCCGTCAGGACAGGAAATCTTTGGGAGCGCAACATTGATCCGAATCGTGCGGCCCCCTCCTCGCTCGCCATCAGTCAACGTCCAATTAACCGACGTCTGATGGTCTGTTTGTGAATTAGAGGAACCGCCGCCGCCGCTGAGCCGCCGGCACACACGTGCATTTTTAAAACATCATTTTCCCGTGCACAGACACAGCCATACAATGCAACAGCAGGAGGGGGTCTCAGACTGGGCGAGCCCCCCCTTTGTTGACGAGCTGCTGGTTGCAGGAGGAGTCCTCCAAGCTCCGGTAAGCCCAGGACATGAACTCGCCGGCACGCTGACAGAAGCGGGGGAAAGCTTCCACCGCGAGCGAGACGCTACATCACAGGCAGCTTTTGTCAGAAGAGAGAGTCAATATGAAAGGCCCTAAAGCACGGATAGATCCACCTTCTGAGCGTCAATCAGGGAATCAAGGGGGCTACGCATCAACTACACCGTCCAACACCCACCCACACACCCCACCCCACCCGTCAATATCCAAGTCTCAGGAAAAAAAAAAAAAAAAACAGGGACTTAGGTTGGATTAGCAGGCGGTGCTTTCCAAACAATGGGCCTCTATTCCAGTAACAAACAGCTTTCAGGCGCAGAAAGGCGTTGCGTGGCAGTGTTTTCCGTCGCACTGTAACAGAGCGGCATTCAGCCCGACTTAAGTCATCGCGTGGCAAAAAAAAAAAAAAGGAGGCACAGATCCACAATCTCTGGCTTTGTTTTACAAAGCTTCTGCACTCTGAAACGCAACAGCGCTGTCACTGCAAATTCCAACTGTGAGACATTCCGACGGGAGCGGGACCTCGGCCATCAAGCTAAGTGCACAGGGCCAATAAAGAACAATCCACTACCGCGGAGAAAACCCATGGGACTAATTGAGAGAGTCGGACCAAGCAATCACAGTGCAATGTGAATGTTTTGGAAAAAATTGTGTAAAAAAAACAACAACAGAGGGCGTTTATATGAAACGCAGGCAACCTAATAGAAGTAAAGGACATCGATGAAGCAGCTGGAACAAAGTCCAGCAAATTATTTCAAGGATTCTTCGAAAATAGTCTCCAAGGCTTCAGAGCTTCTTCTCCAATCAGGAAGCAGCCATGCAGACACTCCATACCAATAGAGCCCATCAGGCACCAATGCACACCTGACAAAGGGGGAGGGGAGGTGTGCAAAGACCTGCAAGGACCACAGAGGAAGACGAAGGATGAAGGAAACAATGACTGGTTCCCGAGATTAGATTGACCTCTGTGCTCTGTTCTTACCATATCTATACATCTATAGATTCTGCATTTCTGTAACGACACCGTGGTGCTGAGCAAGTGCTCAACCCTCCCTGCAACCTCCAGGGCCACGTGACTTCACAAGGGAGAGCCTTTGAGTCTTTGGCTGTGTAGAGGATTAGATCAGGGAGCCAAACCAGAGCCACTGCATGTGCGTGTGTGAGTGTGTGTGCGTGTGTGTGTGTGCACGGGTGCGTGTGTGTGTGCGTGTGTTTGTGTCAGGACAAGGCCTAATCACTTAATGAACACGGAACAGCACCTCTCCTCTGTGCAGGACAGCCAGATCAAGCAGGGGGCCCTTCCGCTTTCTCCCCTCTAATAATATCAGCCAACCGCAGCCTGGGAACGCTGACGGGGGATCCGTCCTAGTGGACAGCTGCGGCTGCCACTCACAACCGGCCACAGCCCATTGGGCGGCCGCCGTTGCCAAGCCAGCCCTTTCCTTGGGGCTTGGGAAAGAGATCTGACAGATTAGCAAATAGTTAATGGGGGGAGTGGGATATTATGCACTGTCATTAATCTAAAATAGGTTTGGCGTGGTCCTGCTGCACAGACGCCAGCATCTAAATGATTTTCTCCAACGCAGATGACACGCGCACAAACACACGCACGCACGCACGCACACACAATGCTGGGCACTGTTACCACCGTGCATCTGACACATGAAAAAGCAATTGGGAGAAAGAAAAAAAACAAAAAACAGGCCCAAATCATTTGGATTGAATATGTATCATTTAATTAGAAATTTCTCTCCTCGCGAAACGTAATTGAAAGCCTCCGTACTGAACGTCGGCCGAGGGGCTAAGCTGTTTGACCCACGCTGTGATCAACGCCGTGGCCGCTCGCCACACTTCCACGGCCCTGTGGCCACTGGAGAAAAATACACAAAGAAATAAATAAACCAATGAAGGCATCCAAATCGGCCTCGACGCCCGCGTAAGTACAACCTGAGCCGCGGATGGCCTCAACATATCATTAGAAGAGCCTCAGCAGACCTCCACACCGCCGTAAACAGCTATTAGACAATCCTGCAAACTATCCAGCAGTGAGTCTGGCTGAGAGGAAGAAACTTCCCGCAAACACTGAACCACCAACAGCCACCTGACGGACACCAGCGAAACTGCGCGCGCAGTTCTAAACTTACAAACTTGTTGTTGGTCGACGAGGTGTCCGACCTGCAAAGCCATCCATCCATCCATCCATCCATCCATCCATCCATCCATTTCTATACCTGCCTCTTCCTCAACTCATGGTTGTGGGGGTCTGTTGGAGTCTCTCCCAGCTGTCATAGGGTGAAGTCAGGGTGACACCCTGGACAAGTCGTCACTTCATCGCAGGGCCACATAGAGACAAAAACAAACTACACACCTACGGTCAATTTAGAGTCCCAATTCACCTCACATGCATGTTTTTGGAGTGTGGGAGGAAGCCGGAGAACCCGGAGAGAACCCACGCCTCATATTCAACGTCTTCATCCGCTACTCTTGCATTGTGCAAGCAGCAGCGGGGTGCGGCGTGTTCATTCATCACCATCTCAACTAGGATACCTCCGGAAACTGCCTTGCCCTACATCCGAAAGGGTCCCTAATGATGGCACGCACACGGAGAGAGCGAGAGAGAGAGAGAGAGAGAGAAGACGGTGTAGTCACCAGGTGAGCGACGGCGACCCGGGCTATGTTTTCTTACGGAAGCATACTGTCTGAGAGCACGTTGAAACATTTACGCCAGCCCTCGGCTGCTCAGCGTGACCAGCTGGATAGGGTAGAGGGGAAGCAACGCCTCTCGTAGCCGTTTTAGACAACAGATGGAAGGGAAGATCTCTCAGCGGAGAGCGAGAGGGAGGAGAAATCTTCAATTCTTCCTCTCTTCAGGGCCAGTGGTGCTCGCAGAGCGCCGCTGTATCACCCCTGCCATCTCCGCCTGCACAGGGCTGTGCCTTTATTCTCCCCCTAACGCGGCTCCGCTGGTGACCGCAGGAAAATTCTACCCCACCACCGCAACACCTGCAACATGGGCCACCACCACCACCAGCAGCACCAGCACCACCAGAATCAGGGCACTTGGAAAACACACCGTGTTCGGGTGGGGGAGGAAGTTCCCTCCGAACGACCACGAACACAACTTCAGCAAACTGCAGTGTCATTGCTGCCTCCCGTCCTCCACAGCCATTCACTGGGTGCAGCGTGGATGTAAATCAGTGTGCCTTGTCAGTGATGGTGTGGTGCTCTGGTCAAGGTGGGACACCCAGCCGGGCTCCACATGAGAGGAAAACCCACGGATTGCAGGGAGACTGTGCAGGAGGAACGCCTTCTGCCTGCCTGCCTGCCTGCCTGCTGACTAAGAATAGATCAATGTATCAGGCAAATCGGGATTAACGGTGTTGTGCTCCAATGACAGGACGCGCGCGCGCGCACACACACACACATACAGAGAGAGGGGAGGGGAGGGGAGGGTTGTGGTGGTTGCAAATACACGGAAAGTTCATTTTCATTTTCATCCTCCATTTAGCAGCTTGGACGTTTTCCACGTTGCTCTGCCCGTGGATACGCACACGCGCGCGCACGCACGCACGCACGCACACACACCCAGCCCGATGCCTACGCACCAGCAGCTCACCAATGTAAAGCAACATCACTTAAACCCCCCCCCAACCCTCTCTCTCCTCCTTCTCTCTGTGAACAATGATTATGTCAGCTCGCCCGAGAAAATCATCAATTGCGCCCGCCCCCCAAAAAATAAAAAAAAATAAATAAATAGATAAATAATAATTTTAAAAAAAATGAAGAAGAAAAAAAATCCCCGCCAGGCTTGGCAGGTGCTGCTGACGGAGCGGTTAGTTATTTATCACCTGCACGCGAGCACATTTCAAGCAGCCGCGGAGCGACGAATAAATAGTGCAATTAAAATATGACGGGGGGGAGGAGGGAGGAGGAGGAGGAGGTGAGGAAGGTTGCCGTCCCAACTAACCTGTCTGTCCTTTGCCCAGCGTCTTCTCCAAACGGTAAGGTCCCACGTAATTGGCGTGTTGGGCACCGCTGTTGTCTTTCCCGGACGATGACATGTCGAAAGCTGCGCGGTGGAAATTACTTTACAACGAAGCGCGGACAAATTAAAGAGTCCTCCTCGGTGCAGGTCCAAGCCGCTGCTCGTCGCTCCTCTCCTCGTCTTTCTCTCTCTCTCTCTCTCTCTCTCTCTTTCACACACACTCTCTCTCTCTCTCTCTCTCTCTCTCTCTCTCTCTCTCTCTCTCTCTCTCTCTCTCTCTCTCTCTCTCTTACTCCCCCAGCCGCTTCTCCTCTTCCGCCGTCGCTCTCCGTCTCCGTCTCCTTCTACCTCACTGGCGGTGTGAGGAGGTGAGCTTCCTCGCTTTCTCTCCTCTTTTTCTCTCCTAGAGCTGCAGGCGAGCCGCAACTGCTTTGAATATCATTGTCGGCGGAAGGCTGCGATGCCGCTGCTCCATCTGTGGGAGGTGCTATGGAGCTGACGGGGACCCGCGACCGACAGCGGCTCCAGCCAACCAGGGAGCCGGAAAGGCTCTAGGACGCCGCCCCCGTTCCTTGTTGCCGGAGCATCTCTGCTTTTGCCCCCGAGAGGAGTTCCTGTTCACACTTGAAGCTCGCATACAGTCCCGTTTCTGTATGCATTGATTATTGATGCTGTATGGACTACAATCTCTTGTATATTGAATTATGCAGTATTGCTGTTGTAAAATACCTATTCATATGTGTGTATGTATATATGTATATACATATATATATATATATATATACATATATATATATATATATATATATATATATATATATATGTATATACATATGCGTGTATGTATATGTGTTGATAAACTTACTTAAAAGATCATACCTCTATTGTAAAATTGTATGAATAATTATCATTAGAATTAATTGTTGCTGTTGTTGTCGTTGTTGTCGTTTTAGTAATAGTAGTGGGTGTGAGTTGTAGTACAAGCATTTCAAACTGAGTGTGTTTAAATGAGTGTGTGTTTAAATTATTGTTGTTTCTGAAACACAGAAATTATTCATACAACTTTTGTTTTTTTTTTAATATGAATGATACATTTTCCATAAACGTAATGTAATCCCATTTCTCCAGAATCATGAGATGATACTCAGACCTCACCTCCCACAATTCTGCAATTTTATTTTACAGCTACAGTTCAGCTACAGCTACCAGTGAGAGGTGACAGTTTACACTGCCTGGTGTTCCTGCAGTGTGACCATGGTTTGAAGTGAAGGTCGCACACACAAGCATGAGGCAGGCAACGACCCAAAACACCTATCTCACTTCATGAACGCATTCGCTTTGCAAATGGTTCTGCTGTCCAGTCCATTCAGAACTTGGTTTGCAGGAAAATATTTTTTCTCACTTGCTGCCAGGTATCTCATGCGGGGCTTCAGGTGATGGTGGTTGCCAAGCTGCCAGTATCACACTGCCTTCATCTGACAGATTGTGTGTTTAAAAAAAATTTAAATCACCTTCAGCAGATTATAGGCATGGTTTTTTGAGCACCCAGGAACATTTAACCTGATATAAAAACAACTGGTACAAGACATCCGCAACACAAAGTCTCACAAATGCGTACTTGCCATTATTTCATTTCATGCATTTATTTTTTTGTGGGGATGGGTTGTTATCAGTGTAGCACAAGAATTCCACCGGCAGCGTCGGCCAGTTGCTGGCCTCTTTCAAATGTTCCATTTTCTTGCCCTTGTCTTACACATACACATACTACTCGTGTGGGTGTGTATATGTGTATAGTGGTGCATGGGTGGAGGGGGGTTAGTGTGTTGGCCTCTCTGATTCATTTCACACCCCACTGGTCTGAGACCTGTGACTGTGGCTCTGGTCTGTGCCTGTTCCTCACACCCTGGGAGAGTACAGGTGTCAGGGGACACATGCAGGAGGCGCACGCGCAGACATCCGTGCGGACACACACACACACATGCGCGCGCACACACGCACACACACACACAACTAAACACGCTGTGTGACCTCTAAATATTATTCGGCAGGGCACAAGGTTGAGGGTCCTGCTAAAATATTAAACAGGAAGAGTTTGATGTGGAGGCTGCCACAAAGTTAAAGCATTTTTTAAAGGATTAACAGGTCATACTGATTATTGTTGTGGCAGCAATGTTGTTCCCATTATCAGATCTTAACTGGCTTTCCATTGTAGCTCGGGATTATTTATCAAATAAAATCCCACATTAGCCCTCTGTTTAAAGCCTCCTGTGGGAAGAAATGCTCAATTTTAGCCTCCTGCTAAATGCTCGCTGTACCTTCCACGTGATTGGACTTGACATAATCTGAGCAAGAGGAGCAAACACCTGGCTGTATGGGCTTCATCAAAACTAATGTGTTGTGTTTGTGACATCACAAAGGGATAATTTCCACAACTATGTCAGTTGGACCAAGAGCTGTTTTTTTCCTCAGGCAGGAGACACAGATAGATGCTAGAAATCACAAGCAAAGGCGATTTTTATAACATTGGACCTTTGGCCCTCTTTTTTTAATTCACGCAGTGGAACATAATGTAGTTGCAGTGACCCCAACTAATTTATTTTGCCTCTTCACAAAGCATAACAGCGTCCGACAAAAGCACTCCGGCGCTGCACAGTCACGTACGTGGACGGCAGCGGCGGCGCAGACAGAGATGGAAAAACAGGCGAAGCTACAATGAGTCACACCTTGGAGGAGCCTCGGCTCAACACAGACGCAGACGCAGGCGAGGACGTGCATTTCAATGATTCACACAACTTTTCCTGCCTCCTCACTTTTAATTCATGAAGCCAAGTTTGCAGACGGCTCATGCCCCAATTGGGTGCCTTTGAGGTCTGCGCGGAGCATGTGCGCTGCTTCCCCTGGTGCCCTTCATCGCACCGGGAGACTGGGGGAAGGCGCGGAGAGGCGTGACCCAGAGTGTCGCCCACGTGACCCGCGAGCTGCCAGGTGGACTGGGTGTGGGGGCGGGTGGGGGGGGTCGGGGGGGGTGTGATGTCAACGCCAGGTGCCAGGTGGGCACCGTCTCAATAATGCATGGTGCCCAGGCACTGGCACGGCCAGGCGCACCACTTTGAAGTGCTCCGGAAACATCTGTAGCTCCAGTTTTTAATCACCTTCCTCGCACCTCGGCGCTTCCCATCAATCCTCCTGCGCTCCTTCAGAGCCCGCAGCCCTCTCATCCCTCTTCCCTGCGAAAGGAATTAATGAGGATCCGTCAAGGTTTGTGTGTTGAACTTGACGTGGCTGCGCGCGCCCGTGGATGTGTGTTGTGCCTGGATATTTACAAGCGGTACCCCGCCAACAGTGCCGCGGCTGCTGCAAAAAAAAATCCAATCACCGGGATAAACAAAATTCACATCAGCTCCTTGTTTTCTGGACGCTCGGGGGATTATTTGACAAGGAAAATAATTTTTTCCCGAGTCAGGTTACGTAACATTATCCAAGAGTGCCTTGTCAAAGTTGATTTTCACATTCATTTTCAAACAAAAATCGGTTTTGCTGTGGGACGGCGTGATGAAAGATTCAGCGGGAGGATTGAGTAAACAGAGCAAGAGGATTACCAAAAAGTGGAATATATTTAATGCGTGGCAAGAGTCCAATAACCGCTGGACACGAGCGGCCGGTCCAGACTGCACAACAGCTTCACCGTACAAACACGTAATGAATTGCTCCATCGCAGAGTCTGACCGATCCAACAGGGGGCCGTAAAACACATTACATTACACTAAATGTGTATACACACAGACAAAAAGCCTGTGCACACACACACGCACACACGCACACACAAATGCACAAGCTGTACAGCAGCGCTTCCGTCCAAGAACAAGTGCTACACGCGCTAACACATGCACGTGCACCCGCTGCCCTTCAGGGTTGTACAAACTGATACTGCCAGCTCGACTGTGTGCTGGAAGCTGTTGGCCATTACTGGATCAGCCAACATGGTGCGCCTGATTAATTGGACTGTCATCTTCGCACAGAGCAGAATATTTGTGTTCATCAGCGAACATTTACGACAGGCGAGCAGGGGAAGGTAATGAGAGGGCAACCCGGGCTGGATTTTGGGACGAGGGGACCTGTGCGTGACAAGTACAAGTCATCAGGTGGCTTTTTTTCAGACTGGCGTTTTAGGCTATAGTGAGCAGGCTATAGTGAGAGGAAAGACGGGGTGTGACATTGTCTAAAACACAGGGAACCAGCAGCGGCCGCTCAGGTGTCACTGTTCTTCGGGACATAGATTGCCGCCCTCCCACTAAGCGCCCGAGGTGGAGAGGGGAGCACCTGCGAGAAACAATAAGGCAGGTGACTTATCCCACTGTCATCTCCTCCATGTCTGTGGGAGTCACACAACAGCCGGTGTGTCTCTCATTTTCATCCATCATGCGTGTGTGTGCACGTGTACACTGCCCGTAATGCAGTTTTGTTCACCGAAGGCATTCCCAGGGATATAACCGACGTATCATAAGCCAAAAAATAGAAACCGACCCCTTGTGCTTAACAAAGCTGCGGCTCTCAAATAACACAACGCAGAGGGTCGTGTGTGCCGGCTGGGAATGTGTTGTGCAGACACCTGCCACGGCGGAGAATCTCAGGTTGTGTTTACGCCGCTTCTGCAGTGAAAACACGATGTCCTTTGCTGATTTTCCAACAGAGCCCACATGGTCCTGATTGCCAGAGGTTTGAAATCCAGCCCGACTCAGGTCTTTGCTCGCTGTGGTCTGCGTCGTGAGACACCAGCCATTGTGTGTCTTGATGACGAGACGCCAACAGAACAAAGCCGACGACTAGACTCCCTCTTTGCCGCTGCACTGTTGCAAAGCCCAGCGACCCAGCGGCTTGTGGCAGCGTGGCCATGCAGCCGCTGAGACGCAGAACGGCACTTGTGCACGTCGCATGAGGAGTGTCGGACACATGGGCCCTGCACACGTCTCTATATGCAGGTGTGATGAGTCACACACACACACAGAGACATGTTCCACCCACCTATCATCCTTATTTACCATTAGTGGCGTATATTTCAAGTGTGCTGGGTGTGACATACCCTGAAAGATCAGTCAATATAAGTGACTAATGCCTTCTGTTTGTGCCACTGTCAGTAAACTTGTGCTAAAGCCTCTAGTTGTGCAAATCCGCACATTCCGAAGTCACCTCACTGATACAACAGTCCCAGTCTGGTTGTCACTACCATCTCTGACAGCACCTCGTGGTCACTCTTTCCTTACACTTTCCTGAGGAGGCAACATCAGTGTCACAAGGATCCCAACACAGGAGGTCTTTAGCAGGAAGCTGTAAACAGGGGGCTAAATGTGCTCTTTTCCCGGGGATCTATCGACTACATCAAAAATAAGGATGTGGAAGTAGGTATATTATGGGAACACACTTATAAACACCCTATTACGCTCTCGCCCAAGCACACAGCTGCAGCTCCACTGCCCCCTGCTGGCTACAGATGCATGTTCCCTGGCTTTCGCCCCCTCTGTCAAACTGGCCCAACCTCCCCCGCAGAGATTTACATGCTGCTGTAATGACAGCGGCGCTAAAGACTGATTGCTCTTGTGTAATTATGCCAGTCTCCGGCCCTTGGCAGATAAGATTTCCGCGGGAGCAGCAGAGGCTGCACTCTTGGATTTGTTTATGCTGCGCGCAGCACCTCACCTCTTCTCTCCTGACATCTTGAAAACACCAGCGCAGTCATTTGACCCAGTTTACTTCCGTTTCTTCTCTGCGGAGCTGCAGTCTCGGAGATCCAACACTTCTCTCCACAGCAAAATGTACTCTGGAAATAAAAGGAAAACAGGAACCCAATTAAGTGTTGTGGCGAGAGAGAGAGAAAAAAAAAAACAGACTTTTGTTCCAACGCTGCTTACAAGCATCGTTAGGAAGCTCTGCATGTGACTGTTATTGTTAACAAAACACACTTCTTAGTTGTTATTCACCTCCACATGCATCATTTATCACATGCACTGCGGAGTGTTCAGTTCCTCTTTAATCATAGCTTTTCCCCATTGCAATAAACATAATTGCAGTTTAAGGAGCAAACTGTTTGCCATCACGTTGAGGGTTTTGCCTAGATAATTAAGTTGCCATTGCATGAGTCACCATTTGCCAGGGCTTTTAATAGCAGTGAGGGGCTAAGGACTAAAACATGTGCATTAGTTTCTAATGAAACCATTATTACATCCAACATCTGTCATTTCCTCTACTGATTATCAACTAGAAATCAACTTTAGATCTAATGAACATTTTAGAATTGATCATTTCTGTCCTCTCTGCTGTGATGGATTTCTTCTGCAGTTTTTTTCTCCGCGTTACACCGCTCATGAAACAGTCGACGTGTTATTGTTACACATGCAGGCACCGTGAATTTTCTCATTTATTGCATCAAAAGTGGTTTCAATTTCACACCCTTCTCCTTTTTCACGAGTGACGGGAAGATGGAGCAGGCACGGTACACTGGCTTCGTGGTGGCATCTGTGGCAATACAGGAGGCACATCAGCCCGTTGCGGTGAAGAGAGAGAGCCGTGCCACAAGTCACTGGGCCTTCTGCATTCTGTTCCTCATTTACGCCCATTAGCTCTGGGTAGTGACCGAGAGGACGAGGTCGTGAATTCGAGCGACTGAAATGAGGGTCTTTCAGAATGTGGGTGGACTCAGACTTCCAGACAGGGTGCAGGAGTTCAGACCTGAGGCAACCTGAGGCAGTGACGCTGCTGCTCCCTGGTGTGGAAAACACTGCTGTTAGAAGGAGGCCTGGAAGACCCTGTCACTCCTGCTACCATCAAGATAGATAGATAGATAGATAGATAGATAGATGGACAGACAGACAGAGCAAATCCCTCTACTGGCATCCCTGCAATTATACATAGACGTGATGGCTTAATGTGGGGATGAGTTCTGACCCAAATCAAAGAAAGACAAAGAGACGTTTTGAAAGCCACTCAACGCTTGCCAGTGTTTGCTTGGTGACTATGAAAAGTGCAACTGTTTTTGGAGCTTGTGTTCTACAGTGGTGGAGTATCCTTGAAAATGACCTACACGAGTGCGGCACAAATGCAAGCTTTCCTCACCTGCCAAAATGTTGCTCCAGGCAAAGTCACCCGCTCTTACCTTTGAAGGCTCGCTGGGAATGCAATCTAATGGCCTCACATTAAAGAAAAAAGGGGGAAAAACACACATATGGCACATTATGCACCGTGCACACAGGGTACAAGGGCTTGTTTTTGAAGCTGTACTGTTACCTTTATATCACCTAACACAGTAATCGCCTCATGTTGGTCCCACAAATCTCTTTTCTATTTGTGCCAAACACTTGGCACCACAGACGAGCTGTAGTGCACAGCAGCGTTCTTCTGAGATATAAATAAATCACTGTCGGACATTCGGTGACTCTTATGGATTCAGCAAGTTCTGAGTGAATGTTGAAACTATTTTTTTTTTTTTTTTTAAACCAAAAGTCAAAAAAAAAAAATAGTTTGAGGGATGAACCAGCACTCAGCTTCTGAGAGTTGTCAGAAATCTTACTTCAAGATGCCGTGTGCGAACCTTTATGACAAGGACACAAGTCCTTCTCATAGGACGCAGCAGATGGGAGCTCTAATAAACTGTAAAGTGAACATGATTAGACTTAATATTATGAAGTTAAACCTTATTTTTTATAACATTTACCGTAACACTGTTGTTTACCATGGAGAAAGCATCTCACTGCAACCAGTGAGATGACCAAGTCCGCTGGTAATAATTTGTCTGTCTGCATTGCGCGTAACGGTCCTCACGGACGTGTTTCTTATTTCTGTTGCCGCATTTTATAAAAGCGTGTCTGCATGCGTCTTGAGCTGAAAGCATTTTATTACATCGGAGGAGCCATTAAATAGCATCATCATGGCCAAGGTCACAGCACCTGACTGAGGCGGCAGCAGTAAAAGTTAGCAGAAGATCCACACGCCTTGACCGCCAACCCCACCACTGTCTCTACAAGTGCTGGATGTCGCTAATGGCCTGCAGGTCAGGCTTCAGAGTTCAAGCAGCCCACATTTTTACAGAGAGCATTAAAACCAAGCCCATTAATCATCGGAGGAATGGAGGTAGCCTTTTTATCAGGTGAGTTATGGCCCCTGGATAGCTTGCTGCTGGAGTGGACAACGTGAGGATTTATGGATGTGTTGACAGTTGGAGAGCAGCAGCAAAATTAAAACACCCTTGTGTGTCAAAGAAGAACATCAGGTGGTCTTTATTTTAGGTCTTTTGCCAATCACTTTCACTGAGGAGCAAGTTAAATGACCAGAGGGTTCAGTCAGATTTATGTTTTTAGTAATTAGCCTTCCACTTGCAATCTTTTATTTTGTTAAGTATTTCTTTTTTTAAAATGTCCTTGAATGGTTTTAGTTTTCCCTCAATATTTGAGTTGCACTGTTGATTTCGGACTTGGTTTGTTGAGTTAAATTTAATTTTTGTTGCCCTTACAGTGGGCAAAGGTGACTGAAGACTGACTGTCTACTCCTGACTGGCAATCTGATGATGATGATGATGATGATGATGATGATGATGATGATGATACTCTTCGTTAGCACATGAAAGCACATAAGCTTTATATAACTAACTTTAATTGATTTTTTTATTCTCACTAACACCTTTGAACATTACAAACAGGACATTTATACAAGAGCTCACTATAACAACACAATGGCTTAAGCACCATACCTGTAAGTGTAGTGTTTTTGAAGAGGTTTTGGCAAACAACGTGCCTACTGTTAGCGCTGTTGCTGGCAAGCAAACCTGCCTTGCAGTGTTCAAATTAATCTTAATTGACAATTGTGCGCAGCCAAGTAACACAGCTGGAGCCAATAGGCCTGATTCACACGCGCAGCACTGAGGACTCAGGTTGTGAGTTTAATTTCATGGCAAGAGAAAAAAAAAAGTGATACAAACAAAGTGAGTTGTAAGATTTCAGAGCCACCAATAAGAAACCATTTCATGACTTCGAACCACGAGAGCTGCATGGTCCTGTTTGAAATGCAGGTCAGCAATACTTCTGACCTGTTCAAAACGCGTCTGTGCTTGATGCGAGATGCATGTCAGTGAGACTAATAGACATCTGTAAGATGGACACTTGAGTGTTTTCTGGCCGTTTTTCGTTTCTTTTGGATGGAATTGCTTGGGCCTTGCACCTCCTTAATTTGCATGATGAACTTTTTGAGAGTGTCTATTTTTTGTATTTTCTTGTTTGAAATGCACCTTAGCTGTACCTTCCAGCCGCTTTAGTCTTGCCTCGGGGGGGAGGATGGAGGACGGAGGATGGAGGACGGAGGATGGAGGACGGAGGATGGAGGGAAGCTGAGGGCGGAGGACAGAGGCGGCCGAGCAGAGTGAGATGGATGGACAATAGGGAGGAGGCGACAGACGGGCCGATGTAGGGGTGGCCCGGGCTGTCGGCGGCGACCAGCAGCGGCAGATGCATGACCAGCGACGTCTCCATCCCCGCTGTCGGCGGATTCTCGCTCACACTCACACATGCACACTCACACGTGCACGCTCACACGCATCCGAGGCTGATTGAAGGCGGTGGCTCGGCCCCACGCGAGGCGCAGGGGGAAGTGACTGTCACCCTTTTTCTCCCCGCCTCCATCAGCCCACTCCCCTATAATACACCCACACACACACACAATCACACCTGCGCACGGATGCACGGGCACATCTGAATGTGCCATTTCCTCTCCCACTCACTGGCTGGCTGGCTGGCTGGGGTTTAGCGGGGTTCCTCCAGAGAGCAATAAAAGCCGATTGGAGTTAAAACAGTTGGTCAGGCCCCACCCGCCCCGGCATCTGCTGGATTACCAACAGCCAACCTGTCATCTGTGAAATGAGGGCTGCCACGGGTGGAGAGGTGGGGAAAGGGCCACAGGAGAGGGAACAGACAGAGCGGGCGATAGCGAGTGAGAGAACGTGTGAAGCTAAAAGGAGGAGTAGCGGCAGGATGGCGGCTAAATTAAGAGGACATGCTGTGGAAAAATAACCTGCCGTGTCAGATGGAAGGCTTCCTAAATGTGGGGCTTTTTTTCTAACATAGCCGTGTGGTGGAGAGCCCAGAGAAAGCACTTATGTGTATGTGGGAGGCTAACTGTGGAAGGTGATATGTCAGACTTTTCTTCTTCTTCTTTAATTGCTAAAAATGTCCTTTTCTGATTAAGCTAATCTCAATAGCTGGAGTCGCTCCAAGAGGCTTCTTCTTCCTGCTCATGTTCTGTGGTCTCTCCATGTGTGTAAATGAATGCAAGTGGTTTCGGAGCCCAGTGAAATTCAAAAATTTCAAAAATCAAGGCCAACTACTGTAACACCATTTAATTGATTTTGGCAGGATGGACGAGCCAGATGTCGGAGGTGGAAGAACCTCAGCGACCGGGCTGCAGTGCCATGCTGGATGAAACTGTTCAATTGGGGATATAAAAATGGGGCAAAAAATAAAGAAAAAGAAGAGAGGAGGGAGGCGTTAAAGATAAAGACGGGGGGATGAATGAAGGGGGAGTTCAGGGAAGGACAGACACATCTGACCTTTAGATGAATCATTTCATCCGTCTGTGCTCATGTATCACTGCCTCTGAACACTGGGGAGTAGTGGAGAGAAATCCCTCTCCTCCCCTCTCCTCCCCTCTTCATCCTATCTCTCATCCCTCTTCCCACCATCCATCACCGAACCCATCCCCCCCCTCCTCCACCTGCGGCACCCCCATCCTCCCCACCCCTCCCCCGCCTTGGAGGGAATCGTTTTCACTCTAACAACTTCAACTAACCTTAACACCATCACGCACGCAAAACACAAACGTGTGTGCGCTAGGCGCTCACAGGACCCCCTCCCCCCGGGGAGCGGAGTGTGCTCACACATTCTCACCCCCGCCGCTGCCCCCGCCTGACCCCCAAGGGCCAATCGGAGGTGTTAAGGCCACTGGACCTGGAGACACAGAGTATGTTTACATGCTTCATCGAGCTATGCTCAAACTTCTGTTTTCTCATCTAATCAAACTTCTCTCCTTGTCCCAGTACACATGCAGCAGAGAAAAATCAAATTATTGACAGGAATGTGATCTCCTCCCCAACACAGGGGGCGAAATCAGACGTGCCAAACAAAGTCGGGCTACCTTCAGAAGTGAGATGTGCGGTGCACGCGCTCCGGCCCTAAACAAATAAAAGATAACCCACGTTATAAATCCAGGAAAATAATTAGAGCTGGGACAGCCGCGGGAAACGTCTTTAATTTCATGCTCGAAGAAATAGTAAATGTCTACTTCATTTTCTGGATTAACTTTTGGAGGTCACGCCTCGGGGTGGGCTCAAGGTCAGCGGAGACTTACGTGATCAGTGAAAGCCGCAGGTGAAAGACTTCAAAGACCCTCTCGGTGCCAGTTTTCAGAATTAGCCAGCAGCCTCTGACGGCCAAATTTTGCCAGAATTTAACCAAGCGCGCCACTCCCCAAATTTCATAGCTCACACACGAGCCAAACGACAGATGAGGAGCCCGAGCAGTTTGTCGAGTAACAACAAACAAAGCAAATCTGGAGCGGAAAGACTGGTTTGGTTTCCCAGTAGCGTGGTGGTAAACAGCTTCAAGGGTCTTTGCTAGTAGGCCATTAAAAAAAAAAACGCAGCTCCTGCTTGTGCTCGCGCTTACACGTGCCCGTGCCCACGTCGGCGTGCACTTGAATGTGTGTGAGCACGAGTGTGTACTTGGGTTAAATCCACACAGATGTTCTTGGAATCAGTCTTGGCTGGTTTGTGGGTGCCAGCAGGCAGGAAACTCACATCTACCCTTCTAGTCATTTTCATCAGCGTTTAAGCAGCTCTTGTAACAATGCCGGGCTGCCGTTTAGGCAGACGAGTCCAACAACTAACAAGAGCCAGAAATGCTTGTGGAGTGCTTTAATATCCTGTAATGAAGGCGGGAGGGATGTTCAATCATAGCGGCGCTCTCCGGGTGTTATATTACACCGTACTGATTGAAAACCTCTATTTAATTTGCCGCACTTTGAATGCGATTGTTGAGACAATACAAGAAGAGACGGGGGGGGTGTGGGCGTGGGCTGATTTCACATGTGATTATTGCAGCAACATCGCCTTTGAAGGGATCAAGGCTGCAGGTGAAAACCAAAGTGCGCTCAATTAAAGACGCCTGCCTGACACATGTTAATGTATGCGCAGACATGACTCTTAATTCTGCGCTGAAACTCCCAATCACTCCACAACAGCCACATCCTCTCACCCCTCCCACACCCGCCACAGATCTCCCTGGGCTTATCAGTGTATAATTGCCGTTGATTGGTGTATTATTGCTCCGGTTAATCTGCCTGTGGGTGGCTAATAAAGGGGCTCCATCAGGGATGTTATCAATCGCAGGCAGAAGGTGTGCATGGAGCGAGACTGGTTGCTGGGAGGCAGGGGGAGAGGGGGGGGAAGGGAGGGAGGGAGACGGAGAGCCAGGAGCAGGGAAGGGAGAGATATGAAGGAGAGGGAGCTAAGAGAGGGAGACTGCAGGATGAAAGTGGGGAGCGCGCGAGAGTGCTTAATTCGTTCTGAAAGACACGGAAGGACAAATTAGCGCGGAGGAAAAACGCGGCAACCGGGCAGGAGGAAGACATATGTTTGTGGCTCGGGATGCGTCCGTGCCAAGCGGGACGAGTGGTGTGAATGTTGCTCTGACAGAGTTGTGAGAGTGATCTCGCTCCCGGGAGAATCCCTATATGAGTGATGTGGCCTTGTTCCTGAGGCCTCACTTCTATTTCTACCAGGAGCTGGAGGACGAGGAGGAGGAGGAGGCGGCTGCTGCTGCAGCCGGTGATTAGATTCCTCTCCATTAAGCGGCAGGCTCGCACACTGAGGATATCACCCGCAGCAGGAACACCTCAGTCCCAATGCCCTGTACAATAACAGCAAGCGGGTGACTGACAAGAGATGAGGCTAAAGTGACAAACTGGTGTTTCTTAATTCCACCAAAGTGGAGAGAAATTGGTGATTGGCTACCAGAGACCTGGCGGAAGGTACAGGCCAAAAAAAGAGTGAAGAGGTTACAAGGACAAGAAGGAGTCACCGGGGAAGTTTGGAGGCTGCAGGCAAAGCGAGGACGTATTGAAGGGGTAATGAAGTAAGACTTCAATAAGACTTTATGAAACTTCATTTGTCACGCTGGCACGTTGAACACACTAAGTTCTTGTGTCATGTGTCGTCTTGGGTGCATTAGTTGGGACATTCTGGGGCTCTTTTCGGTTCTTCTCAGGTTCTTTGTTTCAAGGGTTAGTTCACCTACTTGCTATGCACCACGTTTGACATTTTCTAAAGCATGCACATGCTGTGGAGCTTAATGGATTGGATGAACTCCAAGATAAGCATTACTTTCTGAATACTGCTCATGCAATAAGATCAAACGTCAGGAAGATGCTGCAGTCCATAAACTGAACTAGACTTAAAATTCATGTTTTGGCCAAAAGAATTTCAGAAGAAGTCCAGCTATGTTTTGACTCAAGACCACCATCACCTGTGTAATATATTGGTGTGGTTCAATAAGTCAGACGGAGACAGGACTGAGCGCGCAGACTGGAACTTTACTAGGACGTCAACGCTCTCAACAAAAAGAACAGGTTACAGCTCAGGCTGTTGCCTTTCACAACCACAAGAGGGCAGGGTACACTAGCTGAGTATTCTCATCAATACACTACAACCTAGGTGAAAGAGAATGTCAACAGACACAGTTGATGGAGCACTTGTGGATAGAGCCAAAAGCAACAGAGAACCGCCTCAAGTGCTACCGAAAGAGAATTGCGCTCGTTTTACTCAGCACTGGAAAGATTTCAGTCTGTGTGACCACCTGGTGGTTCTACTTCTGGAGTCATAGCGCCTTCTACTGGCAGGTTGCATGTATAGAACTTGTGTTTATGTGGCACAAACGTGTAATATTAAATATGACAACAATAGGCGCGAGGATCACAGCAACATGAGAGAACAAAAAAGCGTGCAAAACTTTTACATTTAATACACTTATTATTACATTGTGACTTTACGGGATGTACCTGTGGTTTCAGAGAGATGAAAGCACACCATTTTAAGAATAAATATGTACAATTATCGGGAATTATCGGGAGGAGGCCTCGGGGAAGACCCAGGACACGCTGGAGGGACTATGTCTCCTGGCTGGCCTGGGAACGCCTTGGGCTCCCACCGGATGAGCTGGAGGAGGTGACTGGGGCCAGGGAGGTCTGGGCATCTCTGCTAAGGCTGCTGCCCCCGCGACCCGACCCCGGATGAAGCGGTAGAAGAAGATGTACAATTATGATTATAAGTTACAACTTTAAGATTCTAAAGAAGAGCAACGGGCATGTTTAGGAGGACCACATTGAAATAAAAGGCAAAATGGTAAAGTAATCCAGGAAACAAAGTTTAGACCCTGTTCTTTCTTTTGAAATGGATCACATGGTGTTTTGTTTTGTTTTTTAATTCCTGATAATGATGAAAGAATTTCTTTATTTTGAAAACTGTTATTATTAGAAATGTATCAACTTTTTTTTTTTTTTTATCTTTTTGGTTGTTGCCCGACTTTTGTTGCAGCAGACAGCCTTAGATAGTGTAAGTGGGACATGGGAACAAATCCAGTTGCCAACCTCTGTGACAGTTAAAAAAATAAAATAAATGATAACGTTTGATGATGGTAATAGCTTTGAGGAGAGGGCCAGAGAATGCTATGTTACGGGGCTGCAGTAAGAGCTGCCTCTAAAAGATGGCAAAGGACATATTTGTATCTATGTTACATGCACCTCAAAGCGTGGACACATTGTTGGGAGTTAATAAAGGCAACGACCGTTTAAGAAATGGAAACACCTGTGGTTTGCCTTGGACTATTTGAACGATGTAAATGTCAATGTGATTTTTGTCCCACAAGATTTCCAAAGAAAAACACCTTATCTTACAGTTACACATTCAGTGCCATAGATGACTAAAGTGTGATGTGTTTCGCCTTCCTTTTTTTTTTTTTTTTCAGTTGTTTTCTCTTCAAGGTAATCCGATATGGAACTGATCAAGTAATTAAACTGTTGTGACCTTGACTTTCCATTTTCCTCCATGTTGCTTAAACAGCCTGAAAAATACTATTTCACAGGTGGAGCGTTTTGAAACTCGCATAACTTCACGTAGGGGTATTTCACATACTTCGACTAAATCAGTGTGGCAACTTTTTTTGGTTCACTTGTGAACTCCACTGTTGACTCAGAATGAAAGGAGACCGATAATGTTATGATGCAACCAAGACGTTGCAACGCGTGTGTCTTTTGTAAGGCAGAAATTTCCTGAGATGAGGTCAAAGAGAGGACTGTACAGCTCCGCGTTGAGTAACAGCAGCGTTATACAGTATATTGTATAACTGCCTTGACGTGAGTCAGACACCAGGGGGCGCTAAAGTACGTGACATAACCGTCCATGTGCTTGACTCCATCTGAGCAACTACATAAAACATCTTAAATCCAAACATGCCAAGCGTTCCAATTTAGCTCTCTAGACAATGAATCATCATCATCATCATCATCATAATGATGATAATGATCATAATAATAACAATAACAATAATAACAATAACAATAATAACAATAACAACAATAACAATAAGAAGAAGAAGAAGAAGAAGAAGAAGAAGAAGAAGAAGAAGAAGAAGAAGAAGAAAGGCGTGTCAATGTATTATATTAGTACTTTATTTTCTTTATGCTATCAATCTATATTATATTATATATTATATTATATATGTGCTTGCAATGTAATTGATGTGATTAATAATAATAATAATAATCATAATAATACACAATACATGTACTGTGCACGTACTCAATATTACATCAGCTTATTACTCATTTTACCCGCAGTTCCAGTCCTCGTTAGGTGAGTCAAAGGGGGAACCCGTTGCACTATGCTAGGAAGTCATCATGCGCTCGACACACTTTACACGTCAGAGAGAGAGGGGGGGGGGGGGGGGGGAATCACTGGTATTGAAACCTTGAATTATTTATTCGACAAAAAGGGACGTAAAAGACAGTTTGAAGAAGGCCAAGTTAGCAGCGGCGACATCTTGTGTGGTGCGCAGGAAGTAAAGCGGCGACATTTACAACACACTCGTTCCGACGAGTTGGTTTATTTTTCACAGTTTTTTAACGGTTCAAATAAAAGACCGCCGCGTCGAGATGCTGTAAAAAAATAGAGGCTCGGTTGTGAGGTCTGTCTGTCTGTCTGTCTGTCTGTCTCACACCCACTGCCGCATCCTGAATGGGACGTGACTTGCACCACGCCGGTCTGTTCCGCAAGGCTCAGCCCCGCCCACCTCGTCATTAGCATGTCGCTACGTCACTGCTGCCTTTAAGTGACGGCAGGCTTCAGTTGACGGCACCACTGCTGCGGCGGAGCTGTACTCAGGAGGAGCGGATAACATTCCATTTGGCCTATTCCACCTTTACTCTACCGAAGAGCGACGGTAAGTTCGACCGAGCAGTCTGGCTCGTTTGTTGCGGTAGAATGTGCTCGTCTGCTCCCCGCACCGAGCGCTTCGCTACGTGGGTGGGAGTGGGGCGTGACGCCCGCATGCGCCCCGGAGGTCGAGAGAGGCTGAGGCTGGTCACGGTCTACGGTCGTGACAGGTCCACTCAATTCATCCGCGTGAGATCTGTGCATAGTAAAAGATGGATGCCGGGTGTTCTCCCTCCGCTGAAGCAACAGGGCTCCGGCCTCTGACTGACTCGCCTACTTGTTGCGGCGACGCTCGTATCCGTGTACTGAATGGCTTTTAAACGTGATGTCACATGTAATCACGTTTTTATCAAATGATCGTAATCGCTGCGCGAGGATGATTAAAAAAACACAAAAAACGAAAAGTGTAGTAACCCGTAATTAATACAATTAACCCCTACGATGGGGGGGGGGGGGGGGGGGGGGATCCGGACGTGCTTCCGTCCTGGTTTCGTGTCGATGCCCACTTACATAACAGCGGTCCCAGCAGGCAGCTGTCTAACTGGCACAGGAACTGCACCGCAATCATCCACCCAAAGGATGGAAGTGCTGTCTGGAAACGGAGCTGGAAACATTTCGCCGCTGGCGCCAACAGCCTGTGTGCTTGGCGAGCTTTATAGTAAAGGTATCACTGTCATCATGAAGGAGTAGTGACCTACCTAGTTCACCTAGTCAGACCAGGACTGGTCGCACCCTAAACCCTTTTGGCAACAAAAGATGATCCGCAACATTCTCTGGAAGCACAAGGGGAGCGA
Source organism: Nelusetta ayraudi (assembly GCF_046127955.1). Classification (NCBI taxonomy): domain Eukaryota; kingdom Metazoa; phylum Chordata; class Actinopteri; order Tetraodontiformes; family Monacanthidae; genus Nelusetta; species Nelusetta ayraudi. Next base: position 983,806 of record NW_027466175.1, on the reverse strand, counting down.
CCTTCTCCTCTTCCTGCTGGTCAAATTACCTTTGGACTCGTCGTCTGGTGGATTTTATTTAGTGTTTGTGAAAGCAATGGAAGGGGGGTTGACCCTCTCTTGCCATGAATGATGAGAAATACCAGATAGGCCTACCAAACCTCAGCTGTGATACCTGACACCACGACAGAGCTCAGCAACCCTTCGCTGACTGCTCCCACACACACATCGAATTACGTAATTGCCAGTGTGTGGGGGGGAAAAAATGGGGAATGAGTGTTCTGGCCTCCTTTAAGCAGTCTGCCGGTGCCAAGCACCTTCTCCTCCCGAGTCACTGGAATTAAAGTAATCCCGAATTTGACAAAATCTCCCGTTTTTACTCTGTGGTTTTAAATTCTCTCAGCTATAATAATCCCTCTGCTAATCCTCATCCGGTCATGCAAGAGTAATAATTTAGCTGATTTTTATACAGTGGTACTTTCAGTGGTTGGGGGGGGGGAATGAAAGTGTGTCCTGTAGTGATCTGCTGTAATCCATCCTGAAAGTGAGCAAAGGTTTGCGTTGTGAAGGTCGTGCAGCTCACATTCGGGTCCAGGCGAGTGAGTAGCAAAGCAGAGGAAGAGATAATTGGATAAAGGGATCTTCACTATGGACGGCCCCACTTACTGTATCCTACGATTGTGTGCAAACTAAGCGTGAAGAGGTCTCAGAGAAGTTCTGCCACAAAGGTATTAAGAGAGCAATAATCCTGTCAACGCTACGTGCCTGAAGCCCAGACAGCAACCTGGCCGCGGTCGCCGCGGTCGCCGTGGTCGCCGAGGTCAACGGCCACCACGGAGAGTAGAGAGAGAGAGACCCTATCTCGCTCTGCCAAACCAGGAAGCACAGATAAAAAAGAGTGTGACGTGAAATGGCGATGGGCTGCAGTACTTTCCCAGGCCACCGTTGCCATGGAGATGCAGAGCGGCGCTGTCGAGGTGCGAGGTTAACCGTCTCTCAGCCCATGTATGGAAGAAAAGTTCCTCTGACTGGTGGCGCTTTTACAAGAGGGCTGTAATTTCTGATTGTTGAAAACACAACACTTTGTCGGTCGCGGGTCGGGGGAGCAAGCTTTTTATTTCTGTAGGTGGCTTTGAAAAGGGAAATCCGATTTTGAGTCGCTACAGGAAGTGCCTCCGTGTGTGGCCCTGTTAGTTCGCTGTTTTTCTCTCTGTCTTCGCCTTTCCTTTTTCTGTCTCTTTCCTTTTCCAGGCCCCCCACTCCACTCCACAAGGTCAGATTTCCAGTTTAAATGTGACATTCCGCCTGCCCTTTCCCCTCCCCCGACCTCGACGACGCCCCTTGTGCATTTGTTTAGGCCCTCACCCTCCTCCACTGCTGGTTTCTCTTTGCACAGATGTCCACCAAGGAGAAGCTGATCAGCCATGTCATGAAGGAGGAGCCTGTGGGCTGCAGGAACAAGGTGACGGTGGTGGGCGTCGGCATGGTGGGCATGGCCTCCGCCATCAGCGTCCTGCTCAAGGTGAGTGGGGCCCAACTGAGAGACAATGAGAGGGGACAGATGTTGCGCGGGTGGAAAAGAGAGAAGAAAGGCCGACTATGTGGACAGTCTGACAGACAAATGAGTCCTGGTTAATTATTAAGACTTGATGGAATGAGAAGTAAATATGAATGAGTCAGCACATCGAGAACACGGCCTCTTTATCCCACAATCAAAGAATAAAGCGCCTCGCAGAATAGCCAGTGAATGGTCGGGTGTGCACCAGCACTTCCTCACTACTGATCCCAAAGATCCAGGCGGCTTCATGAAACAAATTAGAAAAGGAAACCATGTGTTTCCTGACCCGTTCACCAGTGGGTCCCTGCCAGACCCTGAAGAATGCAGGTCGCAAATCTCGCAAATGTTTACACAAGGCAGAGATGAATGGCGGTGTTTGGACCGCATTACTAACAGGAAATAACACTGGGCCCTAAGGCTGACGCACAGTAATAACCGTCTGGCGGGTGAGTTATCGCAGTGACTTATCCTATGCTGTCCCGTGCACCAGGACTTGTGCGACGAGCTGGCGCTGATCGACGTGATGGAGGACAAGCTGAAGGGTGAGGCCATGGACCTGCAGCACGGCTCCCTCTTCCTGAAGACGCACAAGATCGTGGCCGACAAAGGTGAGCGAGGGTGACAAGGCCGCCGACCTTTGATGACCCGGAAAAAGCGCCGCGGTCTCACCTCAGCGTCGCCCCCTCTGGCTCTTTCCCAGACTACAGCGTGACAGCCAACTCCAAGGTGGTGGTGGTGACGGCCGGCGCTCGCCAGCAGGAGGGCGAGAGCCGCCTCAACCTGGTGCAGCGCAACGTCAACATCTTCAAGTTCATCATCCCCAACATTGTCAAGTACAGCCCCAACTGCATCCTGATGGTGGTGTCCAACCCAGGTTCGTCATGCAGGGCTTAGTCTTTTTTATTTATTTTATTAGAAAGGCAAATTTCCATCACACACATTAATTACAAAGTTAGTCGGAGCAGAACTGGGGAGCGCACCACTTCAGAACATCTCGATGTCACATTGAAAAAGGATGGATAGAGTTCTACATAGCACAGGCACGTTCATATGAAAGCAGGCATTCGTTCCTGATTGAAATGTGAAGCTGTGCCACCACTTCTGCTCCGTGGCCAGTCACAGTGAAGTGTCCATCGTTCCACTCAGTTCCGACCATTTGGAGTGCCCCCCCTCATCCACAATCCACTCCACACACACACACACACACACACACACACACGTGCACTCAAACTATGGTTAGTAGTTGGGCTGCACTGATGCTGATACCAGTATCAGGTATCGGTAGCGCGGTTACACAGGTCGCTCTTTTTAAAAGGTTTTTATTCCGTTTTTTGCTATTTCCAGTGGACATCCTGACCTACGTGGCCTGGAAGCTGAGCGGCTTCCCTCGCCACCGTGTCATCGGCTCCGGCACCAACCTGGACTCGGCCCGTTTCCGCCACCTCATGGGCGAGAAGCTCCACCTCCACCCGTCCAGCTGCCACGGCTGGATCGTCGGCGAGCACGGAGACTCCAGCGGTATGCCGGCCGGCCGCCTGCCTAAAAATAACCCTCGGCCGGGGTCCCATGCAGCTGCGCCTCAATATCACTTTGCTCATCCTGTTCCTTTTTCCTCACAGTGCCCGTGTGGAGCGGCGTCAACGTCGCAGGCGTGTCCCTCCAGACCCTCAACCCTCAGATGGGCACCGACGGCGACAGCGAGAACTGGAAGGCCGTCCACAAGATGGTGGTCGACGGGTGAGTCGAAAGGATCCGCCTCAAACAATCACTCCGACGCTCCTCATTTCCAAGTCGACCAAAGTGGGCATCGTGCTCGCTCACCAGCTCCTCCGCCGTCAGATTTCGGGGGGGGGGTTTAGTTGAGACCCGCCGTCGGCTTGGACAATGGTGTTAAAAAACACCAGCGTGCCGCGAGCGGCCGAGCTGATAATCCTCAGCCAGGAATTCAAACATGGCTTTGGGCCAAAAGACAAGCGAAGGCAGCCGGAGCGCTGCTCCAGCGAGGGTTCGCCACCGTCGGTGCACTTGTGAAAACACGGCCCAACCCAGTCACGTTGCCGTGACGTGCGACACAACACACCCAGGTGCTTTATCTCCTGGCGCGCTGCCTATCAGCCGTTCCTGAGTAACAACGCGCCTTTTACATTGAAAAAATCCCATAGAAGATAATATAAAATGACTCACTTTTTAGCCTCTTAATGTATTGATACCCTCTCAGTGTGAAAGCTGTTTAGATGCACACAAAGCTGATATTCTGGGAGGAGTTGAGGGGAAAAGGCTCACGTTCCTTTTAAAGCACCTGACAATGGAATTATTATTTTCAGACCAATTAAGTGAAACTGGATCATTTTCAACGTCACACCTGACATCATCTCACATTGGTTTAAGAAAAAAAAAAAAAAAAAAAAAAAAAAAAAAAGCACAAGTAGTTCTGTTCTAGTCTAACACCGCCGGGTTCTGTCTCATCACTTCGCTCTAAATAAAATGATGCAACAGTTGATCAGGAAGCTCGGCTGTTGCGCCACATGTTTGTGCTCCCTTTTGACCTGATGCGTTTCGCAACAGATGGCGGCGGTGGGCCGATGGAGGTCAGCCGTGCACGGCACAATGGTTTGTTAGCCAAGAGTGTTTGCGAAGGTTTCAGACTGTTTTCTAAAAGAGGCCAGACAAGGCGCGCTCGTCTCACAGGGTCCAGGCCAGGCAGAAAGAGAAGCAGTGGAGGTTCTGTTTTCTCCTGGGAGAACAGCAGTTCAGTTTTTTTTTTTAAGATGTTTGGACACTGTTGGAATGTATAACACAGGAAGTCATCCTTGTTTGCTCGTAGTTACATTCTTTTAACCCTTGAAGGCCCAGTGTCTGACATTTGAAGTGGCCAATTTGCAATTTGTTGTTAATTCGATAAAATCATTACCAAGGAATCAATATTTAGTTTTCTTTTGCTCATAATACGCATTTATATTTACTTAAGGAGTGAGTCCGACCTTTGGGGTGCGGCCACCATATATCTACAGTAGCCAAGAGTGTTAAGATTGTCGGCTGACATCAAAGCTGATATCAGGAAGCCCTGAGCTGAAGTGGGACATCGGTAAACAGGGATTGAAAATTGTGCTTGCTTATCATTCAGTGCTACTCAGTCTCACACACTGGGCCTTTAAAGAGATGTAGCGCATCAAAATTTAGACCCAAACCTTTCGCCTTCCCTCACTGAACTCTCAATGAAGTAAATTTAATCATTCACAGCAGTAAGCAAACACACACCATTAGTGACAGACGACCATCAGTGTTCGACATCAGAGGAAGAGAATAAAGTGGAAGTCACAGCCGTCTCCGGTCGCAGCGTGACGGCGGCAGACGCGCTATTTTAAAGTTGAGAAGTCGCACCCTTCACTTCTAATATCGTCCCTCGCTGTGTGTCCTGTGCTGCAGAGCCTACGAGGTCATCAAGCTGAAGGGCTACACTTCCTGGGCCATCGGCATGTCTGTGGCCGACCTGGTGGAGAGCATCCTGAAGAACATGCACAAGGTGCACCCGGTGTCCACGCTGGTCCAGGTGAGGAGAGTCGAGAGCACGGTTCCACTTCCTCCTCCGAGTGTGTTCTCCCCCCTGGCTAACTCCCACCTGACTCCATCACCTCGCAGGGCATGCACGGCGTGAAGGACGAGGTCTTCCTCAGCGTCCCCTGCGTCCTGGGCAACAGCGGCCTCACCGACGTAATTCACATGACGCTGAAGCCCGACGAGGAGAAGCAGTTGGTGAAGAGCGCCGAGACCCTGTGGGGCGTGCAGAAGGAGCTGACCCTGTGAAGAGCGTCCCTCTGAAGAGCAGAGCCCCTCGCTGCGCGGCCGACTCGCGCCTGATCAACCCCCCACCTCCAAAACGGGCAGCCGGAACCTCTTGAAATATCTCAAAAAGGAGTTTTAGTAGCTAAACCAGCGGAGGCCAGGTGTAGCTTCACATGTTAGCACTTGGTCCTTGTCGTTTTTATGTGCGTCACACCCTGCCCCCTCCCCCCCCTAAATTAAAAAAAAAAAACAAGAAGACACAAACACACACACTTATGCAGTAACTTGCCTTTGAGCTCACCCCAGGTTTAGAGTTGGGGGGCGGGGGGTATTTGTTGTCCTGTCGAAACAAGAAAACTAAGGCCTTTACCAATTACGCATCCACCATGTGTTACTGTGCACTGTTGCTTCTCCTGTACACTCCTCGTCTCGACTTCCTATTTATTGTGTGTTCTGTGATTGTTGCCACTTGTGTCCTTTTCCATTTGCCGATCTCTCTCTCATCTGTTTTTTTTTTTTGTTTTGTTTTTTTAATTTGGCACTCGATGGAGACATTCCGTTTTAACCAGGGCCGCGACGACGGTGGGATTCTAAATGCTGCAATTCATCCGCACCAAAGTACCTTATCAGGTCACGAAATCTGCCGCTTGGTGCAAGAAGTCGTTTACATGTCTAACCTCAAGTGCTCCGTTGGATTAAACAGAAAAAAAAAAAAAAACACGGGCCGAGTTCAAAAAAACGCAACCGTAAGCCAGAGAGACGATTATTGAAGTCGCTTGGTTTGCCGTGCCGCTTCTCAGAGCAGAGATGACAGAGAGCCGGTGGGGAAGAGTCAGCGGCAATCACAAGCTGTCATCTTGTTATGAATCATAACAGAAGGTAACAATCCAGAAGGTGTTTCCTTCACACCCAAAACGCCCTCGAAGGGTTTTTGTATTTATATTGTTTTCCTCCACCTTGCTCCAAGGAAAAGATTATAGATCATTGATGGTATTATTTATAACTGTTAATAGTGTTATAATCTATTTATGTGTCAGTGTTACATTAGATGTCTATTAAAACACCACACACATGGAAGAACTGTACCTGTTACTTTTATTTGACGTGGTATCAAATAAATCTGGTGGGATACTGATAGAAAACCTGCGCTTTGTCCGTCTCTGCTTGCCACCGCCTCTGTTTACAGTCCCCCTGCTGTACGACGGGCCGGTTGGGGTACACACAATTCACAGAAGAGCCGACTCGGCAGCTTTCGCCGCACAACCACAAGTCAGCACGAGGCAGATCAGGGTTTTTTTTTTATGCACGAGGTCAAAACGAGGCCCCCGCGCTTCCAAATGTGAGCACGTCACCGGGCTGCCGACCCTGCCGCAAGCCGGCAACAGGTGTGAGAACAGAGCAAAAAAACCGGCTCAATAAATGCAATGATCACACAACAGTGAACAGAGATCAAATCACATTTCCTTTAATGTGTAGTGATCTACATAATTCTAAAGATATAAAATAACAGGTGGATTACGGTGGAATTGGAAACAAGAGAAACAAAAATAACAGTAGATTTTCTATCATACAATCAAAGTGCATTTAGTAAAAAGGCTAACTTAAACGAGACCTGTTTGCAAAGCTTACATAAGTTACCTTTGAGAAGTAGAATAATCTTTTTTTTTTGTACCCTTGTACACTATATTTATTCACAACCTGTTGGATGTGTTCACCGAGTGCCTACCGCCCTCAGCAGCACAGACAACCAGCGGGGAAACGACAGAGAAAAGCTGAGGGAAATGACAAACTTTTCTATGCATACTTACGAGAACCTGCCACCACCGAAAAACAAGAGACAGAGTAAACCAGCCAGTTAACACAACCGACAGCTCTATGGAGTCAGACTGTCACGGTAGACCTGAGCCGTACTGCGAAAACCTCAAGAGACGAAACAGAACAGAGGGGGAAGACGGAGGTGAAAAAACTTGGCTCTTGCAATCAAACAGCGGGGGGACAAAACACAATTTTGGATTCACGTCCACGACACGGCACCTGGAGTGATCATCACTCTGTGGACAAAAGAACTTCCCTTTCTATACGATCACGTTGATCTCACTCGGGTGAGTCTGTGTGTGTGTGTGTGTGTGTGTGTGTGTGTGTGTGTGTGTGTGGGGAGGGGGTTGCTGGTCTTGAAACTGCATCACTGTTCTGGACACACAAAAATCTCAAGCTAGTCAGCTCGAGAACTAAAACAACGCGGACATTTCAATGTGCCACACACATTTGAGGACTCTCTTATTTGGCGATTGCATGTTTGTGCTGTGTAGACGTGTCCTATCAGGGGTTATGACGAGGGCAGATCTTACAACTCTAATTTAGGAGGAGTTACAAAAAGACTTTGAAAAAAACAAAGCATCAAGAAAGAGAGGGAGGGCGGGAGTGAGGGAGGGAGGGGACGAGAAGACACGACTGTTCTCCAGCTTGCCGCTGCGTGTCAGTACAGGTCGCTCAGGCCGGCAGTCTTGCGGGCTTTTTGCATGAGGGCGCGGAGCTGGAACTGCTTCCTGGAAAGAAGACGCACGTGCTGCAATGACAGAGACAAATAGTCGGTCAGGCACACAGGCAGGCAGGCAGGCATGCAGGCTGAAAACAAACAGGACTGTATACGCTCAGTCAGGCCCTGCTTGGTCATCACATCACTTGTTAACAGGTAGAGCTTCCAATAGAGTTACCTTGCTGGAAAAATAACAAGCGTGAGGCACTCTGGAGGTAGCAGCTTTCAAAAGCCTGTTACATCACAGCTCATTTAAAAGCAGAGGCGCACGGCAACACGCTGCAACCGTCAGGGCCTTGGTTATATATATGTCAATTCTACGGAAGCGTCCTTTATTAAAGTGTGTTTGAACTGCTTGATAAGCCGTGATTTCATAAGCCGTCTCCATATTTTCCATAGGTTTCAGCTAGTGTGTGTGTGTGTGTGTGTGTGTGTCTAAGGTAAGTCTACACAATGTCCAGCTGCATTTATCTTTTAATTATTTCATCAAACAAAACCCGTCAGGTCTCAGAACTCTGTTTACAAAGCGATGTTCTTCCACATAAAAGATTGATTTTTTAAATTTTTTTTTAATGAGAATAATTCTGGAATAATTGTGGACCAGAATCTTAACAGTGTACACTGAGTGCTTAACGTGAAGACTTCCTAGTGAAGACGTCCTAGTGAAGACTTCCAACTTCCTAGTGAAGACTTCCTAGTGAAGACTTCCTAGTGTAGACTTCCGAGTGTAGACTTCCAACTTCCTAGTGAAGACTTCCTAGTGAAGACTTCCTAGTGTAGACTTCCTAGTGAAGACTTCCTAGTGAAGACTTCCAAGCGAAGACTTCCTAGTGAAGACTTCCTAGTGAAGACTTCCTAGTGTAGACTTCCTAGTGAAGACTTCCTAGTGAAGACTTCCAAGCGAAGACTTCCTAGTGAAGACTTCCTAGTGAAGACTTCCTAGTGTAGACTTCCAAGCGAAGACTTCCTAGTGTAGACTTCCTAGTGTAGACTTCCTAGTGAAGACTTCCTAGTGAAGACTTCCTAGTGAAGACTTCCAAGGGAAGACTTCCTAGTGAAGACTTCCTAGTGTAGACTTCCAAGCGAAGACTTCCTAGTGAAGACTTCCTAGTGAAGACTTCCTAGTGAAGACTTCCTAGTGAAGACTTCGGGGACTGACACCGCTGCTGTGACACGGTGCAGCTTAACTAAGCACACAGTTTAAAGGTGACGCTTGGTCTCAGTGGCGGCCACGTCGACGTGGTCACCTTGAGGAAAACCTCCAGGTCGATGACGCCCCTGCGAAGGGCCTCTCCCAGGTAGAAGATGGTGTCCTCGATGGCGTTTTCTTCGGCGTACAGGTTCAGGATCTGCTTGTACAGTGGCGCTGTGGGCACGATGACGTCATCGATGTCGTTGTTCTCCGATTGGTTTTCCATCTTCTCCAAGGCCTCGCTGAGCTCCTCGTCTTTCCTCTTCAGCAGCTCGATGTTCCGGTCGACCTCGGACTGTGGCACCGACACAACACAACGTTGTCATTTATCCTTCGTTAAAACCGCAACGCGACATGAAGAAGTGTCAACGACGCATCGGCGCCTTAACGGTGGCGCATTCTCACCACTTCCTGGTCCAGTCTTAAGACCATCTCCTCCAGTTTCTGGTGACCTTTCTTCAGGTCCTCCTCCGTCCGCTTCAGCGCGTCCAGCTCTGCCTGAGCCTTGTCCATTTCCTCCTTCATCCTCCAGCGGAGCTTGTCGCTCACAGCGGAAATCAGAGATGCGCGTATGGTGTCCTCGCCGATGGTGCCGTCTCTGCTTGGGCCTTCGGGAACAGAAGGTTGCAGGAGATTTAGGCAGCGACCAGAAAAAGCACTGAACTGCTCGGGCGACACTGAGTGTTTAGCAAAGGATTTATTAACGGACTGAGTCAAAAACATTTCAGTATCCAACAGGAAAAGAGAGTAAAAGCAAAACAGGGTGATCCTCTCATCCAGCAGCTGCTGAACATTCAGATTGCTTAGAGAAGCTTCCTGCTGAGACTGTTGCTCGGCTGGAGCTTCCCCCTGCCAGGAAGGGGTACACGGTCGGTCTCACCGGGGAGGAACAGACACCCGCCTGGGGGGTGTCGCTTGCTGCCCCCGGAGAGGCATCAGTGCCACTGTGACACTGCACAGGCCTGATTTTCAAACCTGCATGTTGTAGCACGCACCCACTCAGAAATGGAGGCAGAAAAAGAGATTACGGATGGACTTTCTGGAATTTCTCAAGAATTTACTGGCAGTCCAACATCGTGGACAAGTCTGAACGCTCTCATCTCCCGTTCACCCTTCGACTGCAGAACAAGAACGTGTATTAACAGAAAGTTCTTTGAGATAGGTGATAGACATGCACTCTCAAATTTAAATATAAAAAAAAAAGATTAAAGAGGTGCAGGGCTCGGGCAATTTGATGCAAAACAAATGAAGAGCAGTCCTGTTCTTATTTGCTTTTTATTTAAAACATTTCTTCAAATACAGGGACAGAGGACAACCCCTCCTCCTTTGCCTTCACTAAGTAAAATAGAGAAGGAAGTGAAAATACCAGGAGAATTTCAGAAGACGACACAATTTTCTTTGTCAGAGATTGAGTGAAATATACATCATAAATAACAAAGTGGCACCTAAACAGCGCTAACGTGTCATATCATCATGTAACCTGTTGTGTAAGCTCCGAGGGGATTGTGTTGATACCACTCTGTGCACAGTCTGGAGTCAGCACGACAAATGTCAGAGTTGACTGAGCTCAGACTGCGCGCAAACGTCTCTCTTTGACTAAATATAGGAGCAAGCTAGAAGCCCCCTCCCACTTAAGGGTGGTCCTTCACCACAATACTACACTGTGCTAATAGGCCATTGGTGTCGGCGCAACAGATGTGACAGTCACTGTTCCCATCCTAAATATAGCACACAGACTGTCTGAGGTACAGGACATAGGTTATATAGAGGGGCGGTCCTTCCCACCATTTGCCCTTTAAATGTCCTTTGCTCATGTTTCACATGCCCTTTCGACAGTGGCAAGGCGCACCACTTGGGCCATACCAGGGGTGGGAGAGTTGAAATCAAAAGGTCAAGAGTCTCCATGCAGGGTCAAGTGAAGAGCAGTGCAAGAAAGGAAAGCAGAGTTCATTTTTTTAGGGGTCAATTTAAGGGCAAATACGGGCGAAAGGATCCTGCTGTCCAAACTGATATTTTACTCTTGCTCTGCTTGTCTTGTGTGCAAAAGCTTTTCATCTAAATTTAAAATGCAAGATTAAAGTGAGACTCAACATTGATATGATTTGATTGGAATACTTTAATTTGGTCGAAATAAAGTATTAGAAGTGGTGGGTATTAGAAGTGTTAGATAATAACAAGGTTATTACTTAATAACATTGTTATGAGATAATGAAATGAATGGAAAGAGACAGAAATAAAAATAAACAGGACAAAAATAAAGTGACACGTACCCACTGTGGAAACTGGAGTCTGGGTGGGATAATGTGTCGATGCCCCAGTGGTGGGGTACGAGTTGCCCCCTGGGTACTGGTATCCTGGGTAGCCTCTGAAATTGGGTGTAACAGTGAAATGTGTTCAATTTTAATTTCAATTTTTATCTCTGGACAAGTTCACTTTTTTTGTGTGGTGGTAATTAGGTCCCTGAACAAATGTTAATACACACACAGTAAGTGTACGTTTCAATAACTCAACCCTGATGGCCTTGTTTTTCACCCACCCTCTTTGACTGCGGAGGAATATGAAGGAGTAAGCCAAGAGGGGTTTGTGCAGAAATACAAAGTGCATTGTGGAAAACAATGAAAGGCACTTGGCAAACATCTTACCCCGGGCTGGGATTCGGGCCGTAGGATGAAACGGCTGGCATGCCAGGCATGTAGGACGCTGGAGTATCAGGACAGGAGTGGACCAATCAGTCATGAGGACAACCAGGTCAAAAAAAAATCACTGTCACTTTAGTTCGCCAACAGGCGCGTTCACTTTAATCAGGCCTGCAACGTCCTGGTTGTACTTTAGCTCCACCTAGCGCTTCAGAAAATAACTGCACCAGCAACAGTATAAAATCCTGGGTGTGTATATTAGCAATAATTCTAACAATGGCTTATTCACTTTTTATCCAAGTATGAAAACCATGAAAAGAAACATGGCCAACAACAAATAAATCGTTTTATAATTTGCAACAATGAGAGAAACTTGAGAGACAATGCAACAATGAGAGAAACAATGAGAGAAAAATCACAACTTTCCATTGTGATTCCCACTACAATTAGTCTCAAAACTTTGTTAGGATTTATCCAAATGATGTTGGAACATGAAATAAATTTGGGGACATTCTGAAAGCATGCAACTGCAGAAATGTGTGGTTGAATTTCTATTCACAATCATTAGAATCAGAATCATCAGAATCATTATTCCAGCCGAGATGCCTGGGGCCTCGTGTACAAAAGACACTTAGGCACGAAAACCCGACGTACGCACGCTTCCACGTTCACGTTCAGATGTACAAAACATTTTTTCACCGTGGAAATGTGCGGTGCTTCACGTCAAGTCTTTAGCTTGCGTACGTACATTTCTACCCTTGCTCGTCCGTTGGCGACACTCACTGGTCAAGTCGGGAAAGGATTTCTGAAGCGGTTTCCAATAGGCTTCGACGAACAACACATTCATTTGTATCCATCAGTACCAAAGCATGCGCGCACAGAGGTGTGGAAAATTAAGCTAACAACGGCAGCATGGGCACTATGGAGGACGAGGTGAATAGAGCAGTTCGCCACCAAAGAATTTTAAGAGACCATCTGGACTTCACCAGCCGTGTCAAGTTCTGAAGGGCGGTTCTTTTATTGCGGCAAGAGATTCTGTCTTCAACGAATGATTGAGTGAAGCTGGTCTCCAGCTGGCATGGTGCGCAATGGTCGACTCTTAGGTGACTAAAAAGTGAATTAATTGTCTCGATGAATCCCCTGACAAAAGTAAAAGACTGTGAAGAATTTAATATTGGCCAAACTTACTTTCAATTTTCTTTTTGTTTTATATTTTATTTGCATTTGGTTTTATACTGCCTGCCAATATTTTGTCTCTTAACAAAAAAGAGGCGGTTATTGTTGCCCGCTGCCTTTAGGCTTTTTCTGATAACAAAAGCTGCCAGTAATTCATACCGTGTAGCTGTTAGCTGTATTTGAAACATCTTCACAATAGCATTTTAAAAATAAATAAATAAACAAAAAACAAATCAAAACTTGCTGGACGCGCTATGACATGTGTCTCATCTCTTCAGACTCTCATTCATTCATTGCCTGCGATATTAAATAAGACAGTAGCTGTTCTTTGTTGGGTGAAACTACAGTTTCTGAATTTTTTTTTTTTTTAAGCCTCCAGATTTGTGTGTGTGTTAAGCAGCCCCAAGTACGTCAAAGACGTGCGTAATGTTTAGTGACTTGATTTTCGCCGGCGCACATTTATAGTACGATCCGCGTTGGTGACGTGTAAAATGACTCAATGGAAGCCAATAATACATTTTGCCATTTGCACATGCTGTCGATTCTAATGTGCTTTTGTTTAATCGACCTGGTGACTTTGGTTTCCTTTGGAAGATGCGGCTGATGACGCTGCGGACGAAGCCCATTAATTAACTTTGTCTGTGGAGGTATTTACAGATCTTTCCGAGTTTCTACTTCGTTTCGAAGTGTTTCCAGCTTTTTGTCAATGAAGTTTTTCTTTTTCATGCTGAGATCAATTGCAGAATGGATTAAATTCCAACCCGCAAAGTTAATTTCGAACAATATGCATATGTATATGGAGACGTTCCGAGGGAGGAGCGGGGCTCACGCTCATGTGCGATCACTTCCACGATGACTGGGATGTTCAAAGGAAACGTGCGTGGATTCGTGCGTTCGCAACGTTTTGAACATCCGGATTTCTTTGGTCTAAAGTATTTTTCTGGATTTGAACGTATGTCAGGTTTTAGGATGAAATCCACGTTCGTCTTTGTACATGAGGCCCCTGGTCTCTCAATGCTATCAACCCAAGGATGTCCCTGATAATCAGTCCAGGGATCATCCTGGTTCTTCGAGAAGACCTTTCTAATCACTCAGTGCATAACAGCGACCACATTTTTTTTTTACTCACGATTTGGTGGTCCAGTGGCTTGGAAAGCTTGGTAGGGAGCTTGCGTAGTAGGTCGAGAAAACACAGGAGGCTCCTCTCCAAACACAACGATCATCACCTGGATCAGCCCATACAGGTCTGACTGAGGCTACACGACAGAGTGAACGACAAATCACGACCAAAGGAGCATAACGTCATGTCCTCATGTTAAATCCACACCAGCAAGCGACTGCCTCTGCAGTCAACACGGCGTAATGTCCGCACTTACATGCTTCCACTCGTGTAAATAAGGCAAGTAGATTTTGCCGTTGGCGTCAATGTGCTTTCCAGTTTTTATCATCATGGCGCTGGTAGGTTTGACAAAACATATTGGGGGGTTGTAGGGATACGTGTCCAGCAACCACAGGCATACGGGGATGTTGTAGACATTGCCTACAGAAAACACAGCATTTCATTACATGGAAATGACAATATGTGAAAATTAGTGTTTTAGTCAGTAACAACTTATTTACCTCTGTAGCTGACGGGGACAGTTCCTGCCAAGCTCATTAGGTCTCTTGAAGAGCCATCATTAAATACTGAAGGAGAAAGTTTTCAACAAGAGAAACAAATTGTATTTATATCAATGTTTTTTAGGTTATAAAAGTTGTGGTCCCCCACACAGGGCAGGAGGATCAGTATCTGTCATTATTACCGTATGCATCCATGACTGGTTTCAAATCCTTGTAGTTGGAGATGACAGTAATTATTTCCCGGACAGTGAGATCTCTGTATTTGTATTGCTGTGGAGCGGGGTGATTATGGAAATAAATAACAAGGCAGTCATTTCAATAAATGAACAAGTGCTAGCAATTAGATCAACTGCATTACATAAACAGACAAAGGGTGTACATGGCTTGGCCAAGGCAAATCTCTGTTAATTTACTCCGGTACAAGATGTAAATAATGATTTGTATAATATTCTGTTACAATCTATAACTGGTCTGCCTCTTGATGTTTTCTTTCGGCGTCAACTTTAGTGAACTGGGTGTTTTTTTGTTTTGTTTTGTTTTGTTTTGTGTTGTTGTTTTTAAAACAATCAAAATACTTCCATGACGTCAACGTGTATCGTTCACAGGTATTGCTAATACCTTAGACTACATCTTCCACAATAATAAATTAATGACTATGCTGGACAGCAACGTTCAATGCTATGGTCTCCCCTGAGACAACGCTTTCATTTTTACGTGATCAATTTAAGGAAACACCGTTGTGCTAACTTGCTAATGGTGTCAAGTTTGGTATCGACAACATTGGCAAACGTAGAGCTGACAAGCAAGTTATTTATTACTTAAGACGCTACACTCACCTTGAGCATTTTCTTTAAAGCGCCATCGTTGACAACTGCCATGGTTGTGGAGTGTTTGTTATGACTTGGTATGGGGGAAAAAAAGAGTAGAATGAGCGCTGACTGTACAGCCAGCTACAGTGACGGCTAACACAAGCTAAGGCTAACTAGCGTTCCTTAACAAATGCTAGGCTAATATTAACCCAGTTCCGGGCTCGATTTTTAGGAAGACACACGGTGTCTGATAAAGATGATTAATATATCAATTGCTGAATCCCAACTCTGTCACCAGAAAGCAAAATCACGACGAAACAGCCACTCAACACTTCTTAAAAATGTCCTAAACAAAACACTGGAGTCAGTCGACAGGAGGAATTTCCGGGCCTTTGGTGCGACTGCTTCCGGTCTGCGTGTGACGTAGCCACAAGGAAGTGGTTTTCAAATTGTGGTTCGGGGACCTCTTGAGGTTCTGAAGTAAATATATCTAATAATGTTTTTAAATGAAAAATATATATATATATATTGAATTGAATACTGTATTTATTAAATGTGTTTTTCCCATTAAATGCGATTACACTACATCCAATCAAAGATTTCATTCAATTGTATTATATATTTAAAAGAAAAAAGTCAGTATGAAGAAAGTTAAGTAAAATGTTACGATATAGCTCAGGCTTTTATAAGAAGGTTTCATTAAACAAAATAAAACATTTAACTTGTTGAAGTGCTTAAAGTTATAGTGTCATGGTCTCCGAGCCAACAATCTGCACCTGTGGTCTGCACTGCCTTTATTAACCGGTCTCCCGTGTTCCCCCGTTGCCAGATTATCTGTTTGCCTTGGGCCAGTAATCCAGCGGTTATCTCCCGCCGCCCACCCTGCGTGCCTCCGTCCCCGCTTGCACTGGCTCTCCACCTTGGACTGTCCAACTTGCCGCATTAATAAACACTTTAAACTGCATCAGTGTTTGTCGTGCACTTGACTCCGCCAACCAACACCTGACATATATACATCTATCATCTAAAATCCAAATGTATGAAGTCTCGTACATAATTGCTGCTGTCTATAACATCAAATGGACTGAAAAGTTCTCCATCTACAATACGTTCTCTCAAGTTACAGCAAAAATCAAATGTCAACCTTTGTCTTCGTCTCTGCGATATTGTATAGCAGCATTAAAACTTGTTTGCTTGACTTTAGATGAAACTTTATTTACAGTATTTACATCTTACACACATACACAGTCACTCTTTAAAGGGCGGTAACCAAGACCAAAGTGTGTGCGCACGTGTACGTGTGTGATGATATTGTATATATGGAGCATTTAAT
The DNA here is from genome assembly GCF_046127955.1 of Nelusetta ayraudi. Classification (NCBI taxonomy): domain Eukaryota; kingdom Metazoa; phylum Chordata; class Actinopteri; order Tetraodontiformes; family Monacanthidae; genus Nelusetta; species Nelusetta ayraudi. Next base: position 967,184 of record NW_027466175.1, on the reverse strand, counting down.
TTTCTTATTTTGATATGAAACAGTGTGATGTATTATTGAGCGTTTATCAGAACTAATGCGCTAAAACTCAGACAGAAGAATAACAAACAGAAATAATACACACACAGCACAGTGTAAAGTACAGCAAAGTTTACAAGAAGGGAAAAAATATCAGTACTATACAGTGAGATTTGGGGTATTATCAATACTTTTGGCCAACATTAAACAAACCGAGCACATTTTGGTCAAAACAAATTGTTTTCTGTGACACAGAAAGTTGCTTTCTTCACAGGTTCACTGTCAGGCCAGAACACAACAACAACTGGTTTATTACCTAAAAGGCCATTCACATGAAATTGTAGAACAGCAATTCAAGCATAACAATGCACTATAAAAACAAAACGCACACAACACACAAGTAGACTTTGTACAAACAATTTTAAAAGTTCCAAACCAGGCTAGCAGGTGGTTTCATTGTGACCATCTTCAGTGGGTAAACACAGATACTGGATACCGTCGAACTTGGAGACCAACGAGTTTTGTCTGCTGCACTGCAGCCCACCTGGAACAGAAAGAGAGAGAAATTCTTGAGTAACGATGGGATCATTCGGAGCGAGCTCATAAACTTGTTCGGACGAGGTGCAATGATTAACAAGTACGAGAAGTATAGGTTTATCGCTCACGTGCAAGCCCTAAAGTATTTTTGTTTTGCAGGCTGAGTTCAGATGTGACTGTCACTTACAGGGAATTTGTTGTCGTTCTGGCTGCGGCTTCATGCACACAGGGGGCGCCTCTCCGAACACAGCAGACATCACCTGCAGTAAACTCACCAGGCTGCACTCGCCCTGCCGAAGGAGGAGCGCGTTGAATCATCTTCTGCTGTTAATGTCATTATTATATTTTGGATAGTGCGTCAAATATTGAGTCCACTCACAGCTTTCCACTCATCCAAAAAGGGAAAGGTCACCGCACTGTCCATGGAGATATAGTTCCCTCTGAGCAGCATCATCTCACGGCTGGGGGTGACGTAGCAGATGGGTGCAGATTGGGGGTAGTTCTCCTCCAGCCAGACGGACACTGGGATGTCGTAGGTCTTCTCTACAAAACACACCCACACACATCCTGGGATGAGCTCGCTTTTTTCCTAGTGTGTCCATAAATTCATGCAAAAAACTTGCTATGCATTTCAAAGTCATTTAAAAAAAAGAGATGAAAAAAGGATCCATTAAAGCAAAGTCACCTTGGAAGAGGACAGGAATGGTTCCAGTAAGACTCATTAAGTTTTTAATCTTTCCATCATTATAAACTGTAAAAACAAAAGCCACTTTAACATCTGAAGTACTTGGTTTTTATGTAACAATTTTTTGCCAATAGTGATTTGTTGGTTCCGTGTCCTACCATATCTGGCCACCGCAGGCTCGAGGTCTTGGAAGTGAAGCAATGCAACGCCTATTTCATAGGATACAAGTCTGCGGGAATACGTCTTCAGAAGATAAAGGAAAAAAAAAAGAGAAATAAGATGTCTGTCTCCACTTTGAGAACTGAAGAGAAGTGGAAAGTCCAGCTCTTATTTGTCTTACCTTAGGCAGCATTTTCTTTATCCTATCGCCAGAGACTGACATGATTGCGGATCATAAGAAAAACTCTTCTTCTTCTTGCTCCTCTGACCACCAACTATATACTGTTCTCACCCTCCTGCCTAGTGCTGGTTTATAGATGACCCTCCTGTTGTTTATGACTTCAGTCACGAGGCGACCTCACGTTCATGCAAGTCACCTGCCCTAAAAAAACAAGTGTGACCTGATAAACAATGCACTTACTGTTTATCAGGATTGATCGGCAATCAGGAAAGGGGGTGGGGCATTTTCCTTGTACACATCATCACTTTTAAACACCTGCCAACACAGAACCTGAGATGTTTTTCCACAGAAGCTGGAGTGCAAAAGCCATGAAAGAGCATCAGAAAATATGTAAGAAAGGCACAGAACATGATGGTGTGAGCAGTGATGTTGTAGTTTAGAAGCAGAGATTAAAATGTTGAGCTTCTCTGTGAGACGGGCCAGGTTTATTCAGGAGTTTGTATATCAAAGGGGTCAAGCGTGTTAGTTGTTATAGAAACAAATCCGGAGGTTCGGGACTTAGATGGTCATTGAATGTACAGAGGAGGAATAGTGAATAATAATGATGGCTTGGATTTCTATAGTGCTTTTCTAGGCACTTTAGATTGAATCTATTATTCATTCACACGGGTGGTGGTGAGCTCCGTAGCCACAGCTGCCCTGGTGCAGACTGACGGACGCATGGCAACCAATCTGCACCAAACAGCTCCTCCGACCACCACACAACGACAGACTGGGATGGAGTGGGATTTGAACCGCCAACCTTTCAGTCATTGACCTCCTGAGCTACAGCTGCCCCAATATGAATATGTCATTAGAATGATGCTTAAGTTGTATTTGACATTCAGGGGGTCGAGAGGAAGAGGAGTTTTATGAATGCAGCGAGGAGGACAAGAAGTTAGTTAGCGTGAGAGAAGACAGTGGAATTAAATGGAGGCAGCTGATTTGCTGACAGGAGCAGTGTCTGTATACAAGACAAACCATTTCACTTTTGCCATTTCCTTCTCCTGCTGTTGTTGTTGTGAAAGTAAACCAACTCCCTCTCTGATTAATGGGCCGGAAATTAACCCCTTTTCTTTATCTGCAGACAGCACACCTGTCGGCAGACCCTGTGTAAAGTTTTATGACCGTTCTTTGAGGCACACGGTGTGCAATTAGGGCAATATCGCACATCCGCCAGCAAGACGGAAAGACATAATGACAAAAGGCCATAAAGTTCATAGTGCAGTTGATTCAGGAGCTGCAGAGCAAACGCGCCTCTGCGTAGCAGTGGACTGGAGTAGCCTGTAGATGGCAGCAAACGCTTGAGGTTGAAGAACTGAAAGGCATGAGTTTTCACCTTGACATCTTTATTCCTGTCCTGCAATACATTTGCAACATTTTTTTTTTTTTTTTTTTTTTAAAGAGTACATACATCTTAAATAGCTCGACAGTTGACATGTTCACAAATGCCGTCCGCAGTCCTCTCCCCACCGCGCACGCACTCGCACTCGCACACACACACTCACACACACACACACACACACACACACACACACACATCCATTCCACAGTTTGCAGGTGAGAGCCACAACTCGGGTCCCACTGTATTCTTGTGCAAAAGTCCCAATGGTCCACACAGTCTGTCTCTGTCAGTGCAGCATGTGTCCGTGCAGACTGTCACAGCAGCCCTGTGGCCACGCGGCGCTGGTATCCTGATGAGATGGCAACTTGGATACATACATTTGCGGAACTGTATGAAATCTGTTATTGATACAGATGTGCTAGGAGACAGACGTACGTCTGGGAGCCTCGGTACACATTACAAACTCCGATCGTTATTGTTGTTTTCTCATTTTTCAATCATCCGTTAAAACTTTGAGCGACATGGGTGAGCGTTAGGACCAACACAGTCTAAAGTGGTAACATGGGTTATTTCAGTTTTGTCAAATTTGAAGATGACCTGGAGATCTCAAACATATTCACATTGAACGACGCCCCGCCTCAATCGCAAAATGAACAACTTTATCCACACTCACACTGGGCTGACTCTCTCTCTCTCCTTTAGCCAAGTTGTAAGTGAAGTCATTTCAACTCTGCATCAGAACAACACCAGACAACAATTCCCCAAATAGGAGGCAATGAAAACAAAATGTTGCTTTTCAAGACACTTTAGCATTAGACACTTATATCATCCCAACAGAACTGCTTCAAATAGTCGCCATCATGTGGCAAGACAACCTTGCTTACACTTGATTTTTATAAAACAATACAACCAAAAATCTTTGTTGTTGTCCTGTAGCGTTTCGCAGAAAAAGAACAAGAAAATCACGTAGTGTTTCATCATAACTCTTCCTTTAAAATTCTAAACAGCGCACATCTAAACACAATCAAAGTGAAGCAACAACACGGCCCGCAGAGCGCATATATGAGGTACACATGAGCCAACTGCTATGGTTTAAAAAACAAAACTCAATGCCGAGTGGCGCTCCTCTTCCAAAACAACGCAAACGTGCAGTCGCAGTCTTCGGTAAAAAAGAAAAAGAAGGAAAAACGCACTCACGCCAGCCAAATATCCATCCGGGTATCTATTACACACAGATAGTCGCATGTATACAGGGAGTACGGTTGTGATGGGAGTAGCACCTGACCTGGTTATTGTCCTGTTGCAGCTGAGGAGTGTTGTGAGGGTAGTACGGTGTGTGTGAGAGAGGGAGGGAGAGAGAGAGAGAGAGAGAGAGAGAGAGAAAGGAAACAGCGTGTGACTCTGAGGCAGGACCTGTGTGCAACTCTGCCAAGCTGACTGGTGGTGACATCCTTCAAACCTGGAGCCCCATTCCTGAGTCTTGATTTACTAAAACATTATGCTACTACTGTAACAAAAAAATGCAAAAAGTGAGTCTTGTTTATACAGTGACTGAAATCAAAGTCAGAAACGAATGCCTTCTTGTACGTGCGTACAGGTTCCAGTGCTCTCCTGATCCTTTTCTTTTTCAGCAATCAAAATGTTTCATACACGGTACCGATCACATCCTAAACTAAAGCAAAGAAAGCAATATATTCAGTCGTGGAGGGGAGGAGTAGAGTGTGTATGTGGGGGGCAGTGTTACTATCGACACGCTGCAGACAGTAAAGAACGCTATTGCACCAGAACCTACATGCACTCGTCCAATCCAATCATTTTCTCACCCAGGCAGCTCTTGGTAAAGAAAAGGTCTGCTGGACTGCGGGCGCCCGCCACCTTTCAACATCTGGAAGCCACAGCGAGGCCCCTAAACGACGCCTACGACCACTCGCAGCCTGAAATAAAATGTCGCCGTTCCCATATTGCTCAGTGGCTTTCAATTTTTTTCTCTCTCTTTTTTTTTTTTTGCAATCACAAAACAAAGTTGCGTAATCACAACGAAAAAACAAAAAAACATTTATTTACTTTAACTTTTTTTTTGTTAAACAGTAAAACGAACGACAACAAATGACTGTGGTTCCCATGTCAGCCTCAGCCGCCCGTCCTGTATAATGAGGGACTGTGCAGTCATTCATGGGAAGCTTAAGGCCGTCGCAGTGGAGTCGGGGCGCTTGGCGGTTTGAGTGAGTGAGAGGTGTTGCATTCACCGAGTGTCTGTTCCAGTCCTTCTTTCTAAGCCGGTCAGTCTTTCCAGTGGGCCAGCGGAGGGAGTGGAATCAGGCTTCTTAATGTAGAGGGCGGAGGCGGGTGACAGCGCCCCCTGAAGACCAGTGTTGAGACCGAAAAAACAATAAGTTAGCAGGAGTTGCTCACAAGTCGATGCGCTGACCAAAAAGTAAAGGAAAGGAAAAATAAAATAAGGCGATGGAGATGCGGGGTGGAGGGTGGGTGGGTGGGGGGGGGGGCTAGTTCAGGCAGCCGCTCCAGCGACTGTCCACATCCTCCTTGGTCCGTGGTTCAGTCCGCTCAGGTGGTGTCCTCCACAGCCTTGGCCTCCATCATCTTCCTTTTGAAAAAAACTAAAAGTTCATGTTTCATCCGCGACTCCTTTGCTCTCTTTTTAAGTCCATGCTGTCACTTTGCCCCCGGTAGCGTTTCTCCTCAGCATGCAACAGTCAGCTGTGCAAAGAGGAGACACCAGAGTGGGGACACTGCTCATTTGATGGCTTGAGAGACAAAAAGAGCAGAGATAGAACTTGCAGCAGGGAACCTCTGGAAGCTTGAGTTTCAGCCAGCCGGCTCTCCAAAGACTCACCTCCATCACGATACCACACAGCGGCAGCTCATGCAGTCCTGGCCGCTCTCATCAGGAGGGTTCAGCTTCCTCAGCTTGTGCTGCCTGATCTCCCTGACCAGCGTGTAGAAGGCATCCTCCACTCCCTGCAAGGCCACACGCACAACAATAAGCACGGAGGGAGAAAGGTTACAGCGGCGTGACTCGCAGCGGCTGCGGCGAGGTGGGATCGTCAAGAGTCGGCATGTGGCTCCAGAACACGTGGCCGCGTGACAGAGACGGCGCGCCGCGGCTGAAGACTGGGATACTGCGGCTGTGTTCTGAGGCCAAGGCAACCTGGCCATGATTCATCGCCCTGCGGGACAGCGAAGGCCTTCGAGCACGAGCCGCACCTGAGTGTCTGCGAGCGGCTCGCCACGTGCGCCAGGGCCACCAGTGCAAGACTGAGAGGACGGCCGTATGCAAAACCAAAATTTAATGACTGCTGCATAAATGCAGAGCAGCAGGAGGAGGAGGAGGAGGAAGTGGAGTAGGTGGTGGGTGGAGGAGGAGTAGGAGGAGGAGCAGCAGAAGCAGGAAGAAGAGGATTTTTATGTGACGCTAATAAACGTTTTCAAATACGGCAACCTGCCGAATCTCATTGAATTGAATGGCATCTCACACTGGTGGAGCACTCATTTGAAAAAACAAAACAAAAAATAACATTCAAACTTTAGCGGCGCTGACAGGAAACAGCAGAACCCAAAGAGATAAAGCGGCATTAGAAGTGAATTTATCGCAAAAGATCTCCTGGACAGATGACTACAACCTCCGCATGCCCCTCCTCCCCCCCCCCCCCCCCCCCCCCCCGCCACTACCCAGTGAGGCCATTTTGTGTTGAGAGGAAAAAGGTTAAGTGCGTTATCAAGATCAGAGCTGAGCGCCAGGAGCTCTGAGAGGAATCCTTTCATTTGCTCCGCAGACTGATTAAGCAGCCGGCGGGGTTGACGTGCTATTAAAAGCGCTGTATATCCAGCGGCACTAAAATAAACGCCGCAATGTTTTAATCTCTTAAGATGTTGGACGCTCTTCAAAATTTACCCCCCACCCTCCAGTCCACTCCTTCTTCCTTGTCGACAACCCACCTGTCGCGTTTTGGCCGAGGTCTCGATGTATGGGATGCCGTAGGAGCGGGCCAGTTCCTGGGCTTGCCTGGTGTCCACGGTGCGAGCCGGCAGGTCACACTTGTTCCCCACCAGCACCATGGGAACGTCGTCCGAGTCCTTCACGCGCTTGATTTGTTCTCTGGCGGGCGACAGAGAAGCAACTGGTGACATATTGTAAGGTGAATTCAGTCACTCCCGCCTCAAGGCAACAAGTTTGTGGGTTCAATTGCGGGGACTTTCTGCGTGATCTCCCCGTGTCTGCGTGGGTTCTCTCCGGGTTCTCCAGCTTCCTCACACAGTCCAAGAACATGTACTGTATGTGAGGTGAACTGGGAACTTTAAATTGATGGTAGGTGTGTATGTGACAGTGAATGCTTGTTTGTCGATACAGCTGCGTTTCCATTATGGAATTGCGCAAAAACCTAAATATCTCAATAAAAGTTTTTTTTTGACCCTCTCATGCGGTGGTTTTTCAGACGTATCCACATCGCACAAGTGTCATGGAAACACTTTTTTTTTGCATTTACACGTCAGCGGACGTGACGGACAGGGAACAGTTCACTGACCAGTGAAATTGGTGCGTTGGATGGAGGACGAGACAGAGTATTTTTTTTTTTTTTTTTTTACAAGCAAAAGAGAAAAATATAAAGAGAAAGAGAAATTTTGTAGCTCCGTCCTCCTCAAAGTGAGGTCTTGCGGGAATTTTAGAATTATCGCTTTTATTTTGTGAAAAACTGCCATGGAAACGCAGCTAATGCGGTCCTGCGATGAACTGGCGACTTGTCCAAGGTGCCACCCCGCCTCCCCCCCCATCACAGGCTGCAACAGACTCCTGCAGCCCTGAGAGCAGGAGGAAGCAGGGATAGAAGATGGATGGATGGAAGTCAAGCTGGAGCAGAAAACTCTCCACTTGATAAACAGCAGCAGGTCCGTCACCCAGGGAGCTCTAGGACCCTGAGGAGGAGCCGGGGCCCCACCAGGGCCGGCCTGTGCTGCACTGCTGAGGGGGGGGGCGGTGGAGTGGAGGAGGGAGGTGGGGTTGGACAACAGCATTACCTCATCACTAAAGCAGCCAGCGTCGAGAGAGAGACAGAGAGAGAGAGGGAGGGAGCGGGAGGGTTGGGTCGGATCAATCCGTGAGCTCAGCCCTTCCACTGCCAGAGCCACATTACAATCTGGGGCCGCCGCTAACAGTCCTTCAGGCATCGATCGGTCTGCAGATCAGTTTACACGTCATCTGAGCGGCAGTTTGGTCAAGGATGGGAAAAGTTCTCACCAGAAAGTAAAATTGACGCCCCGTCTCCGTTTTTACCCTCAAAACGAGGGATGACAGTGTGAACGACACACTGGTTACAGTTGACTTTGATCCTTTCAACATGTAAGACGGCTGGAAAACTCTCCCCTGGCAAGAGTGTGAATCCCTCCGGTCTTTTTTTTTTTTTTTTTTACTCCACCAAAATCTCATTTAATTTATGCTGCAAGTAATTTGAAACAATTCAATTGTATTGCATCCTCTGTTGAATGTCTATGGCAGACATTTGACCTACTTTGCACTAAATGCCCACTGTGGCACGTGGGCCCCTGAGAAACGCAACCTCAATCCGCTGTATTGTTACACATGTTGCAGAACTGACAATAAAGCTAGGTTGAACCTTGAACCTTGAGAGAGAAAGAGCAGATACAAAAATATTTCTACATGTAACTGTCAAAAATGGAATAAATGCTTACTGGAGAAAATCCGCCCATGATTTTCACATCCTAGCACAATGTTATCTGAGGGAGGAGGTGGCAAAGTTTCCATTCAGCCCCTTTCTACCGCACATGTGTGCTTGTAATGTGATGAAAAAGGTAAAATGTGTGTGTGTGGGGTGATAGAGAGTGAACGCTGTCGGCTCCTGCTGAGCCGCCTCCCATCTCGCACCGCCGCTGCATCCCCTTCTCCTCCCCTGCCCTTGAAAGTGCTCCCTCTCCCTGCCTCTCTAATTGAGTCAGGATCGATTTCATTGGCATCGTGCTGTAATCCTCCAGCTGAGAGGTGGTGGTGGTGGGGGGGGGTAAGCTTTAGCCGTGTTAAACGCTACAGCATGACATCACCAAGCTACTGCAGGGAGCGCGCACACACACACACACACACACACACACACACACACACACACACACACACACACACACACACCAAACAAAAAAAGTGAAACGATTATTCAGCCGACCACCTTTTTGGCATTTACATGTTAGATATGACTAGAGGTCCCTACACACCGGCCAACAGGCGAAGTCACACGCATAAACGACAATACGAAAATGCAAATTTTTCCTGCGCACACCAAGTACGAGGCGAATATGCGCGTACAATTCGCTCAGCAAATAAAGAAAGAATGGAGTCGTCTACATTCTCAAGTGCTGACGTCCTTGTGATGGTTGAATTCGAATAGAAAAAGAGAGGAGATCAATTCAGTTCAACACCACGATCCAGGAGCTGCAGTTTTACCCAGTGAAATTTCACCAGGACTTTAGAATGTCCTTGGTACAATTTGAAGGACTGCTCCGTCAACTGGCTCCACGTTTGCAGAGGGAGAGAACAAATTACTGAGAGCCGACTGATCCGGAACAGCGGCGAGCTACATGTCTGAGGAAAGGTATTCATAAAAGGCTAATAAATTTGTTCTACCCCCCTGCAAACGTGGAGCCAGTTGACGGAGCAGTCCTTCCAATCGTCCGACGGACATTCCAAAGTCCTGGCGAAAATTTCACTGGGTGAAATTATAACTCCTGGATGTCATCGACGTACCAACATCATCTTGATTGGTCGCCTTTCCGCCTCTGAAAAAAATAACAGCCGCTTTTTGCAGGCCCAATGCCTGCGAGTGTTCATCCAGTGCCTGAACTCAACTGACACACACCTGTACTGGTGGATGTCCTCGAAGGACTTGGTGTTGTTGATGGCGAAGACGCAGAGGAAGCCCTCCCCTGTCCTCATGTACTGGTCCCTCATGGCGCTGTACTCCTCCTGACCCGCAGTGTCCAGGATGTCCAGCAGGCAGGTCTCCCCGTCGATCACGACCTGCTTCCTGTACGAGTCCTGCAGGGGAAACAAGACTCCAAGACTCAGAGGGCTACTGCGTGCAAAAAAAACTCAATCAAATCTGTAAACAACCAGTCAAAACTACGGGAAATGACCGAGACAGCACAGGTGGGACCCATAACGGGGCCGCTGACATCATCGGCTCGGAGCGGCACGTACGCACAACGCTGTGCACGGACGGGTCTCTGCGATGGAGCTCTGTTTACTGGCGGCTCTGATCCACACGGGCAGATCAGAGGAGTGCAGGGCGTTGGAGGAAATGTTTGGCCTCCTGACGCACGGCCACAAAAACATCACTGTTTGTTAAAGCATAGGGGCCAGGAATGCAAACACACAAAAAGGACATTGTCTGGACCGAGGCAGGCGTGGTGAGAAAGGGAGCGGGAGCGAGAGACGAGACAGAGGGGGTGGGGTGGGGGGTGAGGAGGAGAAAACATTTCTGCTGCTGCCTTCTCTCAACTCTCCCGCTTCTCTATCCGGCGTCTCGCTCACTTCAACATTTCCCTCCTGCTTCCACTGCAGGAGTTGACGATCTGGCACCAGTGGCCTTTGATTTTGCAGTTGTACAGGCAGCCCATCAACACGGAAACTATTGTCAAAGATGGAATATTGGGGCGCTGAAACTGTGTGTTTCCCCCTGCAGGTCCCTCCCAGGAGCCCGACGTCACTTCAAACAGCTCCTCCTGACGCACAAACATGAGGGTGCAGTGGCAAATGGACCTGCTCTCTTTATGTAAATATTAATGCCGCTTGTTCTCATTTGAAAATGCGAGTTATTTATATCATTGCTCTTAGTGAGTTTACCCATAGATCCAATGACATGTTACACATTTAGCTTTTAAAGTAAAGTTTATCTTAATAAATTTGGGTTTTTGCACCCAATAGTGAAATCAATGTTGCTTCCATCAATGATTTGTAGATTCTTATTTAACTGAGGCCTTTTCACGTCCTGACACCAATACAAACACACCCGTGGTAAAACTGGCTTAACAAGACTTAAAAGCATAGAAACAAACAAAAGCAAAAAACCCTAATAAATATTAAAATGGATAAAAACCAATGCGCTGAGCTGCACCAACATACACACAGTGGATACTATGTGTTGGTCTTATTATAGCGGTGGACCTACCTCTATGGTGGGGTCATATTCATCCACAAAGTGGTTCTGGATGAGCTGGATGGTGAGTGCGCTCTTGCCCACGCCTCCAGCTCCCACCACCACCAGCTTGTACTCCGTCATGGTCACCGCTGCAGCTCACCGTGTGCTGCACACGCACACACGCGCACGCACACACACGCACACACACACGCACACACAGACACACACACACACACACGGCTCCTGCAGAGAACAGAGGGAGGGGGGAGACGAGCAGGTTAGTCGGCTGACAGACGAGGCGACGATGCTGGACTGCCGGCCGCGATCAGACAAAACACACAACACACGTTTGTTACTGTTACCACCGACCTCAGCGGAAGGAGAGGGAAAAAAAAAAGAGGACGGGTGCTTGTGTGCGTTACAAGTGGTGTGTGTGTGTGTGTGTGTGTGTGTGTGTGTGTGTGTGTGTGTGTGTGTGTGTGTGTGTGTGTGTGTGTGACGGCTGAGACCCTCAAAGGGGAATGTGAAAAATGTGCTGAAGGTACTCGATGTTCCAATCCTCTCGCGCTCGGTGTGAGCGGCAGGGAGAGTGCATGAGGGAAGGGGGGGTGAGGGGGGGGGGGGGGCTGGTGTGTGGAGAGGGGTGAGGGGCTTGGGGTGACATGGCACACTGACCCCCATCACTCAGGTGTCAGCAGATTACTGATGACAGTTACACAGGTGTGTACAGGAGAGAAAAAAGGCAGTGGTGGCAAAAACATACAAACAAAATTCCATTTCGAAATTTGTAACCCCCCCCCCCACCTGACCTGCTGAACACACCCCACTAACAGATCCAGCCGCTGCAAAAGGGCGGCCCTGATTACAACTCCAGACACATTATCACACACAGTCGTCAGGCTCCTGAGGAAAGACCATGACTGGAAGTTACGCAACTCAGGCAAGCACACGTCTTTACAAGAACACCCACGAGGCCTTTAAGGAAATAGACACAGGAAGTAGGGTAAAAATAAAAGAAATTACAATAATCATATAAAAAGTGAAGTGAAACACATTTACATAAAGCTGCGCATCAAACTGAAAAAAATGATATAATCGGAAGCTGCCTCCAAAGATATTTTACAATTAGGTTGGAAAATTGAAACAACTGCACAACGGGGATCAAGGTCGACATGCTGAGATTTTATAAATTGGCAGGGTTTTGTCCCAAAAACCAAGAATCTTGTGTGAAAGCATCAAACTCATGAGCACTGCTATTTTTCAACTGTTTAACTGGATTTAGCTTAGAAATCCATAGGTTTTGGGTATGAAATCACATGATACCGAGTCCAGAATGAGGAATAAAGACCCGAAAACAGCAGTAAAATGGGACTTTTTTTTCTGGACTGGCAACAAAGACCCGCTGAAACAATCAGAAGCACAAAGGCCAGAGGAGACTCGCACTCTTAGAAGACTTGCAGACACACACACCACTAAACACTCGGCCTGTTTGCTGGCCAACGAAGCTCCAGGTGAGATGACTCAATGGATAATGGGGGTAGTCAGTCGTCATACGGGCGTCTCCGCTACACACGGTGGCACAGTGTGACTCAGCTCACACCAGAATTCACCGCAGAGCTCGCCAACTGTACGAGGAGGCGGCGGCGGCCGACCCGACTGTGGCCTCTGACGGCAGCCAGACGTGATGGCGCAGAGCGAGTCAGTCGTGGAGAGTTTGCAACGCTGCAACGCAAACACAGCGTGGGGGGGCCACGGAGACAACTTCATCTGGACAGCACAGGTGACGTCGGGTGATGTCAGGTCACTGGTGGATGATGTCAGAGCGTGCAGGCGAATCAGCTGTTCCTTCCTTTGGCGACTATCATTTTCCTTCTCATTTTCACTGACAAACACTCCAAACCTCTCCCATGACCTTGGATGAAAATTCCATGACCTGACCGCAGCCTACAAATAAAGAATTTACACACTTAAAAGCCATATGCAACTTTGCCAGTTACATTATCGTACTACAATTGCTTAAAACAGGAAAATCTGGTGAAATCTGTAGGTGATAATTAGACTGAACTCAACAGGCGGAGTGAGTCAGCTAGATTGATTCTGTTCACAAAGTATTGGAGACAATAACAGCAAACAACAAACAAATTCTGCTTGAAATTTGACCAAAGTTCATGACTTTTCCAAAAACTTTTAGTGATTTTACAAAATCCCAAGACTTTTCCAGGTTTTCCATGACCGTGACAACCCTGCAGTGGGTTTTCAACTTAATACACAAATTAAAAGGCGCCTGCAATATCAGACTTAGCTCATGCAGATGCAGGTGACAGCAGCTGACATTTTCACTGATTGTCAGTGAGATTGAAATCACACTTCGCACTGGAAAGACGTTCCGCTGCGCTGCAGTGGCTCCCTGCTGGGGCAGCCTTGTTTCTTCTTCCCAAAACACAGAGTCCGCCTCACGCGCTGCAGTCCGCAGCTCCCAGGAAAGGTCAGACGAGGTTAAACGTCTCAACCTGTGCATCAAGAACGCAGCTCGCTTTAAGTGAGCTGCAGAGAGGGAATAATTGACCTGCTCCCCCTGCTGGAGGGCGTAATTAATCTGTCAGGATTTCACGAGCGCCACAGATCACTTCTGCCGCTGCCGCTTTAACTTGCGCAGGACCTTAACTGTCAGCAGGGCCGGCGCTAAACGCACTCCCTGCCGGAGCTCTGCAGGAGCGCCACCCTCTCTGTTCTCATCTCCACAAAGGAGACAAAGCACAAGGGGGACACACTGGGAATGAGAAGTGGGCGAACAGATGGGCAGTTCGAGGGAAAAGGGGGCCAGTGTGGAAAGCACACAACAAATAACAGAAACACGGGTGGAAAGGAGAAGACTAGAAGTTACCGTCACCGCAGGATCAAAAAGTGCAATATAGTGAAGAGATCAACGAGAACAAGCCCTTATGCTGGAACAAGTGTGAGTCAATGGAGCGCCGATACTCACTTACATATCGGAAAAATCAAATGGAGCCTTGATGAGGGTAGGAACTGGTTTCTTTCAGTACATGTGGGTGTATGAAGGAAGTAGATGAAGATCAGTTCAGTTGGTGCATTTTCAGTGCAGGTGAGCTTAAGCTGAGTTTCCCCTTAATGGCACTGAAACTGAAGTGGACCTGCTGCAAATACAAAGTCGTTGTGAAGGCTCAACTAAGCACAAGACCCCAGCGACGTTAATGATTGATCCAGGAGCAGACTCCTTAGCTGACGACGCAGCGATTTTAACAGCTCCACCTCCAGTCGCGCACACGCACGGGTTCCTGGCAAACACACTCCCGGTTCGGTAAACTGTGGCGTTCTCTAATGGAACAGGTAGCTTTAAAAACTCCCCGAGTGGTTTAACTCTGGAAGCGCAACAGGAAAGGAATTATCTCCACTCTGGAGCTCGTGGCCAAACATTGGGCTTCCTCTCCCGTCGGTGTACACAGTTCAGTTCAGTTCAGCTCAGCTCAGCTCAGGTTCAGGTTCAGGCTGCCCTGCAGTGCAGCTCGCCGTGGCTGCTTCATCTCAGCTGGTCCTTGCAAAATCATTGATGCTGAGTCTGAAACACTGCTACCAGGTGGGGCTGGTACTCCTGCTATTCTAGCATTAAATTAACAATACTTGACCATTTACTTTTACGTACTTACTTTACCATAATTCACTTGAAAAGTGTTTTCCATTATTTATTTTAGGATCATTTCAGTAATTGAGCAGTTCTAGCAGTTGGTAACCAGTATTAACACTGGTATGAATGAGTTGGGGAACAAACATAATACAGTTGCATTGCAATGATGTAGTGACTCAGTCTGCCGGTTGATTTACTTGTCAAGCCTTTGTTTTTTGCTTTGTTTTGTTTCATCTGGCTTCAATGTTCAAAAATCAGCCCGTGTTGTACACGTACAAGTGTGCATCATCATCATCATCGTCATCATCGTGTCATGTCCCCCTGTACGCAACGGCATGTATCAAAGCCTGAGTGCTAGAAAAAAAGAAGCAGACGAGCATCAAAGATGTGAAATGAACGGCTAAGACGAATAAAGGCAGAAGAAGCCAACACCTGCTCCCCATCTCTCCCACACACACACACATGCAGCTGCTTGCCGCACTGCTTCCACACAAGCACATCCCGAGCAGAGCGCACACCTGACAAACGGCGAACATCCACAGGGTGGGATGAAAATCAAAAGGCCGGCTGCTGGGAGACGGGGAGAAGAGCTGACAGTGGCGCTGTCTCCGCTCTCAAACTAGGCCATGACGGCGGGCTGATTAATAATCCACACACAAATATGGAGATGAAGAGCAAAAATCAATGATTGATAGAGTCGGAGGGGACACTTGTTGTTGTTCGCTGCTCCAGAGCCGCCAAGAGCGCCTCTCTGTGCAGACGGGGAAGGGAAACAATCAGACGGCAGGTGGAGATCACAGCCA
This sequence comes from Nelusetta ayraudi, assembly GCF_046127955.1. Taxonomy (NCBI): domain Eukaryota; kingdom Metazoa; phylum Chordata; class Actinopteri; order Tetraodontiformes; family Monacanthidae; genus Nelusetta; species Nelusetta ayraudi. Next base: position 951,636 of record NW_027466175.1, on the reverse strand, counting down.
GCCAGGACTTCTCGGTCTTGTGTTTGCATGTTGAAGAGGCACAATTCATTTTTGTTCTGTTACAGACAATTAACAAAAAAAATCCTTTGCCAATCTCCAGAAATAGGGAATGGCACATTTAGCCCTCGGTCTACGGCTCCCTGCGAGAACTGACGCTCTGCTCTTCCAAACCTGGCTGGAGCTCTTGGGACGAACCTGGAAGGGTTATCAATGCCCTTTGTGATATCACATAGGTATTCTCTGCAGGACTAGTGTCTTTATAGACAAGTTTTATGAAAACGAAGTAAAGGATGAACTGTTCTCATGATGGCTGAAACGTAGGCAGAGTGATGCCTGCAAAATAAGCAGCATCATATCAGGTTGCCTGCTTCAAATTGAGATGTTCAGGATATAAACACAAAGGGCATCCTTCTCTGTATGGCCATAGTGGAAGCTACTCTTTAATAAATGAGTTGCACCATGGATATGGAAAGCCATCTAATTTATTGATTATAATAGAGACAAGACAGAAATCTTTCCAGCTCACACGCACCTTAATGGATTCACAGTCCTGTGTAACAGGTAAGAAGGGGGGGGGAGAAAGGCTGTCGCTCTAACAACAGCCTAGTCGGTTGCCTCCTGCTTTGCAAACCCCCCCAGAGGAAGAAAAAAAAAAAAAACCTTCTCATGGCCATCTTCCCTTTGATCATGGAGCGCTACAGGCGCGTCTATGTTTCGGGCTTATTTATAGCTCGCCACCTCCAGCCTAGAAAATTAACAGATCGTTTTGGAACCCGAGAGCTGCGCCTGGAACCGGAGGATAATCTTACACGACAGCGTACGGAGGGTGCGAGTACAGCGCTGGCTGCGGTGTGAGGGGTGATGGGAGGCGAGCGGCCGAGGGCGAGGGAGGGAGAGAGGGAGAGAGAGAGAGAGAGAGGGCGACTTTTGCTGTGTGCCAAGGGCACATTCAAAATTACAGGGGGGGAGGGGCTGACCTGGAAACCAAAAACTGTACCAGGAAATCAATGATGAAAGTGATCAACAGTCGCCAGCCTCTGAGCTGCAGTTACAGCATCTCTCCATGTGTGCGGCGGCTACGGTCAGGCCACATTCACTTCTTTTCCAATTCCCTTCCAAAATTCACTCACGGTCTTCCAAAAAAAACAACAACACACAAACGGCCATCTCCTCTAACATGCATTTGGCTCTCCATTAAAGCACTTAATTGGTTAAAGAATCCATATTGGCAGAGTCACTACCCCGCTGCAGAGATAATAGATTTTTAATGGAGAGATGATGGTAAGGAGACCCTCTCAAGAGAGGCATCGCGGCTGAATGCTGAGGCTCCCAAACCAAGCCAGGGCCTCGGTAGCTCATCGCACCCTCCCACTCGCCCTCCAATGACATCATCCTCCTAAACAGAATCCCCAAGTGTTGACCAGCAGCTGAGTGCTCTTCAGTTCGGGGAGGCCAATGAAACACAAGTCAAGATGAAGATGTGAAGGGACAGAGTCTATTAATTCAGGAGATAAATCCAGTTATTAGGTTGTTAAACCCTTTAAAAACGAACCGTCCCCTTTTTACCGTCCTCCCGAGGGAAGGGGGCAGGAGAGGCTCCTTAACTCAACAATTCTTCTCGGTATTTTTGCCCTCCCAAACACACCGACGTGAGGGGTTTCTGTGCGCATCGGCGTGCGTACTTAAGCAAGACCTCTCTAACAGGCGGAGGAATCCAGACCCCACTGGGTCACCCTTTGAGCCAGGCAGACGAGGAGAAATGGAGGCAGAGGCAGCAGCAGCAGCAGCAGCAGCAGCAGCAGCAGCAGCAGCAGCAGCAGCAGCAGCAGCAGCAGCGGGGATGAAAAGGCCAGCTGACCTCCACACAAAGACCTGTCAGTTAGAGAAGCCATGATGCTTATCATCAGCCACCACAACAGTGGGAGCGGCAGTGTGAATCTCATCTAAAATAGAGTCGGTCGGACTGAATGAGGTGCCAGCCAACCTGCAAGAAGATCACGAGAGATTTAAACTGGGAGAATTTTAATGCTTCAAGTTAAACCGTTGAAACTAATCAATGCCTATAATCCAACACCAGGCTGATGATGGCGCGTCTTCTGCAAAACCTGGGTTGAAGAGCTGCACATATTATTGGCAGGCAGCTGGGCACCACCCAGAACACAGCTGTTCAAAGAGAGGGGACGAGACGATAAATATCGCACCTCCACTGACACGCTGGCCCGCCTCCAGCCGTCTATAATCTACCGTCAGATTCACACGACTCCCGCCCAGAGCTCCACATGTTGGGCCAGGTTGTGTTGCATATTGTGTTGACTTACATGCAGCGTGTAATTGATGGGGATGGGTTACAGCGGCAGAAGTGATGAGCGCATTGGACATTGATGGCAGGACAACAAAAGGGGTCATCGAAACCTACCACAAACTAAACTTGTGTTGCAAATCTCAGCATATGTCTCATGGAATCGATTTAACTTTTGTACTCGAAATGAACGATATCCTGTTATGTCATCGTCCCTTTGGGACTTATTCAATGCTTTTGGCCGTTTAACTGGGTAGTAAATAAAGTCCAGGTCAGCTTTCTCGATGCCTCGTCATGGAATCTAACTTCCGCAGTGATACATTCAATTTTTACTCAGTGTGACGGGGCGTCACCCTACTTGAGCGTGTGACCAACATCGACAACAGCATCGTTACCACCGCCTGGCTTAGCGGTTGACGCCGAAAAAAAAGAAGAGAGTGCGCAAAAAAAGGTGCTTTCCACCAAAATATTTCCGCTGATGTAATCGAGATTCGGTGGGTTTAAACGGAAAACGAGAGCGTTGTGAGGGATGGTGACACGTTTGTCATCGATTACCAAGTTCCGACCCAACAACTCGGGGTGGATTGTTTATCAGGATTTAAAATAAGAATGTGCAATGGAAAAATAGCGTCACCTGTGTAATTCCTCACACATCTATCTCAGATTGGGGCCAGCACCAGTGGCGGTGGTCGATAGAGAACAGCTCGCCGGGCGTCAATTGAAATGTTGTGATCGCTAGCTAACATGGTTGGAGCTGCGGACCGCAACCTCCCGTGGAGCAAGAAAAAAAATAAAATAAAATAAATTCAATGAAATGAAATGGAAAAAAAAACAACCAAAACCAAAACCATTGCATTCATAAAAATTTTTTTAAAAACAACAACACACCAGACACTTGAAAACAGAGAGATTCTGAATATTTTAGGACTCAGGAATGCGCACTCCATACTTACAGCAAGCAGGGGTCTCACTGACAAGAGCGACGTTTTTCGTGCACCGGAGAAGAAGAAAATCTTCCAACTCTGAAACACAGTGCGCTTGATGTGCGTCGTCCAGTAATCTTTGGATGTAATGCTCAATGCCGTCTCGAATGGAAGGGCTCAATTTTCAGTCGCTGGAAGGAAGGCAGTCGGGCATTCTTCACTGGAGCTGTATAGGAGCCTAGCCCGCGCCGAACAATGTGCTTCCACACAGGGAGAGAGAGCGAGGGGCCGAGGAGGAGTGTGGAGCCCACGCCCAGCTCTATCAAACATAGAACCGCCCTGGTTACCCTGCGTTTTGCCGGTGCGTTCTAATGCTGGCGGAAATATAGGAACTCTGCTGCGTGTTTGTCACTTGTCGCAGCTTAAAACCTTTATTCAAGACGGACACGAACGTAATAGTGACAGTCAATTCGTCTCTTTTCAATTGACGGATGATTTAAAGGCATGTTAGAATTCATTATCATTATAAGTCCTTAAACACGAGCTTATGGATCAGTATCAAATTTGGTGATTAGCATGGGTATATGAAGGCAGCACCGGATCATCAATTGTTTAGTTAAAATGATCGTCGGTGGGGGTTAAGATGGTTACCGGTTCATTTGAACGGGTAAAATAAATATTTATTTGTTGTTTTTCTGAGTTCGCGGGCGTTTTCAAGAAGAGGCGCAACTACTACAATTCCCAGGGAGCTAAGGATATCGCTGAGTCGTATCCAGGAAGTAATGCATGGTTGTCAAGCAAACTTTTGCCTGAATGTGCAGTGAGTCTTCACAGTGTGATGATGAAAAGAATTGGTCAGCGCGTCACCGCGAAAGGTAAACTCATTTATTAATTTAAAAACAACTTGCTATTCAAATAAACATAAAGCGCCCCTGATTTTTTACAGCGCTTTCGTTTTCTGTTAAAGACATTTTCCTTTTTCAACATTTGTAAGGGAAGGATATCGATGGATACGTGTAGACTGCGATTTCTACTTAATTAATAGCTACATTTATTTAGCTCAGAGGCCGATAGCCAAAGTTTCTTTACACTTTTACATTTCAGGGAGGTGAAAGGATGAGTTGCTGTCACCAGCCTGTGCTCCAGGAAGCGAGGCCTGGCACAGCACGGGTCCGAGTGACTGACCTGAGTGGTCCAGGTGTCATCAACCCAACTCCACACATAGACCCCAGTGAGAGTGAAGCAGAAACCAAACCTTTTGACATCTCTCCAGCGAAGCTGGTAGGTTCTCCCCAGATGTTCGAGACTTGTTTCCGTCACTGATGTACTTGTTGTTGATGGGGTTTTTTTTTGTTTTTTTTTACCCCCCTCCCCCCTTTAATTTAGTTGAATTCATTTTGTGGTCATTGCATGTGTGCATACAAGGTACAATCAATTTTTTGTTGACTTGTTCTTGTCTTTTCCATTCCTCACAGGAATTGCTATGTGGAACAGGAAATCTCTCCAATGTGACAAGACTGGAGATCTGCGTTGACACTCGTGAAAACTCTCTGGGAAACTTTGGTAAGCTATGTGAACAATAAAATATACAAAACATATAAATCCGAGTCTGCTTCCTTAAGCCATGATGATCAGGTTAAGATCTTGTTATTAGTAGGTTAAATTCAGTATTATGCATAAAGGTTAGTGCTGTGGACAGCACTGTTGCCTCACAGCAGGGAATTTTGTGGCTTTGCCTCCTACCTAGGGCCTTTCTGTATCTTTCCATGTTCTCTAGTTTCAGGCATACACATTGTTGTCATTGGCAACTCTAAGTTTCTCTTTGTTGTCCATTTGATGAGCCAGCAACTACTTCAGAATCTCCTCCACTTTTGCCTCAAGACTGTTGGCTTTAGCACCCCACCCTAAGTGCAGGATACACAGTGATGGAAAATAGATGAGCTGATTACGTAAATAGGGTAGCGCATTCAGATGCTCAATTTCTTTTTCTTTTTTTTAGGGAAATAACAAACAGCTGATCAGAATTACGTAATAACACGCTAAATGACAAACAACAGATGATGCATCTATTTACCCAGACACCATAGTGATGACGCACAGTCCGCTGTCATGCTGGATACTGACGACTGCATCTTGCCTGATAACATATCCAGTGCTGTAGCTTCAGAGCAAGATGACAAAGCTCATGGTGGGGTGCTCACCTTTGTCCTCAGAATTTCACAAGAGCAGACATGACTGAGCATGACTAAAGCCATGCCCCTCTCTGTTGACACGTCTCCCTTTTCTCTGATAACACTGAATTCTCGACAGGAAAGAAAATTTGAAAACATGGTTGACAGAACCTATTAAATAAACAATCCCTCTGTCACATTAACATGAGAGACATACCTTCTTTTACCTGCTTGTCTTGCAGGTGCCTACTTGCCCAGGCTGGTGCAGCTCAGACTGAACAACAGTATGATAACGTCAGTAAGGTAAGAGTTTCATTGACATAGCACAAGTGTCATCTTTCGGCTGCCAACACAAGCAGACTTTAATTATGTTCTCTCTGCGTACTGCTACACGCCCTTAAACAAGGGGAAAACATGCGTTATTGTTCCAATGTAGGTTCCACATCTGTACTAGCTCTAAGTAAGTAAACGGGTTCAGTTTTTTCCATGAAGAGAAGTGGAATCTGATGAAAACTAGTAATGAAATAATGGGAGTTACTGCACTTTACGCTGTTCGAACATGTGTTTGGAGACACTTTTTAGCCAGAGACCCCAGAGGCACGCTTTGAAGCTGGAAAAAGGTCAGAAGTCCAACTGATGTTAACCTGTTGAGAAAAAAAAGTGGAGTGGAGTCAAAGTGCATGTGTAGTGCACCGCACTGCAAGGCTTTGCCCACAGGTGTGTGTTACACGCCGGTTTTAGTTGGATGTGCACGTTGCTCCTTGTACACTGGACACCAGCTGATGTGGAGCCTTTAGGGATGAATGCACATGGAAAACAGGTTCACTTACTGGCATCGCACTGGAACACAGAGGGTGCTGTGGCATATCAGCTTTCAGGTGTCTTCACTTTGGCTGCAATGCAAAAAAGGTACATGCATGGATGCACACTGTTTTCCCTGGGCTGTTTTATCAGTGTGATCTCAGCCACTACTGCATCATTAAAATGGGACACAAAAGTAATAAACCTCCAGGATGACGCACACAGACATCGCAGCATTTCCTCTTACAACAGGCCAGGTGGCGGTTACACAAGAGAAAGCAGAAAAATAGAGAGCTCCACCCTGAGAGTAGCTGAGCAGAGTCAACCGGACATTCACTGCTTCTGATAGCATTTCCTGCTCTGGGCTGAGGGACCCTGTTGAATTCAGGGTGTTCTAGGGGTTAGAGACTATCCACAACCCCAGAAGAGGCAGAGACCGAGGCGCTGCTGGAAGGGGTGTGCTGGGGAAACAAGTGGGCGGCAGAGCAGTGAATAGAGCTTTAAGCTTCTGTGGCCTAGGTGCTGGGTAGCCTCTCCCATGTTTCATGCTGTTATGTAACCAGCTCCCCGAGTCAATTGTGGGATAATTTGTCTCCCCAGAGACCTGGGAACCACCCTCTCCCACCTCCAGGTACTGTGGATGCCTCGCTGCTCGCTGCTGGACTTAGATGGCATTTCAACTTTTTCCTCCCTAAAGGTAAAATTTATGTTTACAAGATAAGATAAGCCATTTCCCAGGAATTCATTTAGACACATCAGTCAGACATGACTCATTATGGCTGCAGCACTCATTAAAAATTTTGGGAAAAAAAAAAAAGACAACTACACAGCAAATTATCACAAGTCAACTCATCATATTTTTATTCTTTACTTCTGCACATCTCTGCCTCCCTTCTCTTAGGAATTATACGTTGCTTATAACAGTTTGTCAGACCTGAGTCAAGTTGGCATGCTGGAGAACCTGCAGCTGCTCGACCTGGAGGGGAACGATGTGGATGATCTGGTCCAGGTTCAATATCTGGGGCTGTGTGGCAAACTCCAGACACTCACGCTGGAGGGGAACCCCGTGTGTTTCTGCCCAAACCCTGTTGCCGTCCAGGTGGAGTAAATGACCCCTATTATTACCTTAAAACATTGATGATTTTGCAAAATTACAGGTTTGAAAGTTGCTGATGGTTCCCACAAAAGAACAGACATAAAATGAGATTTGAGGTCCACCTTCTTGCACACGTGTCTTTCCAAGCCCCACTATGAATCGCTTTCAGTTGGTTTTTAGTATCCCATCACCAATCGGCTTCGCTTGAGTTGAGATGAAAGCAGGAAGCGACTGCTGCAAGCTATCATCAAAAAACACAGAATAAGACAAAAGCAGGAAAGAGAAGAGAGTGGCCGTGAAACCTTTTCAGCGGGAAAGGTGTTTTCACTTTACTCCTGTACTGGCTTTGGCAAAAGGTTATCCAAACAGCATTGCACCACACAGTAGTGTTGCCCTTCTCACGCAGAGGAGGGCAACAGCGGTTGCTGCCTGGTTCTACATGAAGCAGAAAATCTGATATCTGATTGGTCTGCTTTGGATGTAATAAACAGAAGTACATTCAGTTACCCCCCTTATCTTTTATTTTTTATTACAGTTTCCAAGTATTCTCTGTAGGCGCTTTACCACACAGATACATGGGATACATTCACTGTATTTAGGAAACATGACATCTGTTGTACCAAGTGTGGTATGAAAACGATTAAAAGGCAAACAGCCGCACGCACACTTGACGCTTTAATGAAAATGAAAATGAAAATCCCTTCATTCCAGAAAAATATCCCCGCGTTGAATTGCCAGACAGTTTTCAATTGCCAGCCTTAATAACGGCAGTTTATAGTGCTATGAGGTGTTTCTGCAAGGGTTGAAACTCCAGTTCCCCTCTTCAATTTGGAGACACAGTGTGCTGGGAGTTTTTTTTTTGGGACACTGTGAATGTGTTTATTTACACCCACCAGCAAAGCATTAATTAGGAAACTGGGGCAATGAGGGGAGATGCTGAGCTGAATATGCATTAGGCCTGCGCTTTGTAGTGACTGAGGGCTTCTTAGGTTTTTTTCTGTCTTGCCAAGCTATCACTCTTCTCACTCTCCCTCTCTTTCCATCACACACACACACACACACACACACACACACACACACACACACACACACACACACACACACAAGCACACACACATCCGCTTACTTCCTCTCACCAAGCCCCCCATTCTCCTCCTGCTTTCTCTTTCATATCCTCTCTGCCAGCCTCCTTAGTCTCGTTTTCATTCATGGCATCTGTGTGGTTTTGAGAAGAGCAGGAGTGCTTTGGTGTGATTACTCAGTAGCTCAGCAATCCAGTGCACGCCATTGTCTCACTCCTTCTCCGTCTCTCCTCTTGTCCGTCTGTTTTTAAGTCTGATCAGACCTCAGTACAAATTTAAATAGCTGCAGTTATTAACCCAGGTGGATTTTTGCGCATTTTTTGCATATTTATCAAGGCTGCACTTTCAAAAGTAAACATTTTTGTAAATGTTTTTAAAAAAGTCCACAACTTGGGATTTGAATGATTTGATGTACTTTATTAATCCTTTACAGGAAACTAAATTGTCACAGCACCAACATTCATACAGTACTCTCAACTTAGGTAACAAAATAAAACCAGTCCACCCACAACTAAAACCAACCAATATAACAAATAAATACACACAAAGAAAAACACAAAATGGGTGGTTTAATCCAGAGATTCAACTCAAAGATAATAAATCACACCTAGATTTTGTCTTTGCACATTGCCATATTGAAAGAATAACAAAATAAATTGTGGTCAGGCTGGCAGGCTGATTAACCTGTTCTGCCGAGAGTGGTGAAGAGGCACTGAGGTCCTTTCACTGGCGCTCCATAAGCAGTTTCCTCCCATCAGCGGATTCCATTTGGAGATGGCCACGCTGATGTTAATCCCTGTTCTCTAAGGTCCCACTTGGTCTCAGATCCTTCTCATAAGCTTTGGTGTCTGGGTGAAATCATCCTTATAAGTGGACCTCCTGTTTACGCAAATGGAAATGGAAATGCTGATTACTAACACAAACACAACAGTTACTTATTTGTTCTTAACTTAATTTAACTAAAAACTGTCTATGTAGCTTCTGCTCCATTTTATATGAACACCCTAAAAGCTATTGTGCATGGGGCCCTTAGCAACTCCCTATTTTTATTTTAGAAGTGGCTGAAAAGGTGCAAAAGTGTCTAAACTCTATTAACCACCAACTAATTTTCCTCTTCTTTCGCTCCCCTCAGGTCCCAGACTACGGTTATCGGGCTGCAGTGAGGGAGTTGATCCCTCAGCTGCGTTACCTGGACGATGTGCAGGTGGAGGAGGAGGGTCGTCACTGCAGCAGCTGCACCAAGGGAGACGACTGGGCCGTCCTCCGACACTCCATCAGAGACCCCAACCTCCCTCGGGCAGACATGGATGAAGGTGTGTGTGTGTGTGTGTGTGTGTGTGTGTGTGTGTGTGTGTGTGTGTGTGTGTGTGTGTGTGTGTGTGTGTGTGTGTGTGTGTGTGTGTGCGTGTGTTTATACATGTTGTTTTGACTCATTTCGAGCAGCTCGGTTGATTACCGCTCGGTGTTAAATGAACCCTTTCATCTCCACAGAGGAAGCGCCACATGATGTACGGCCCTGCAGCAGAGCAGCTTCTGCCAGGCTCCCTCCTCCCAGCCGCTCCCTTGTCAGACTCTCGTCTGGCTCCAGACCAAGCACTTGCTCCATGCCCATGACGGCAACCAGACCCGGAGTTTTATCTCCGCCCGGGTCCAGACCTGGTTCTGCAGACCCACATCTAGCAACCGTCGCAGCGGAAACCAGCGGTCTGACACATGGTGAGACACTGTGACGACTGTTTTTCACACTGATGTGTCTGCTGTTAGATCTTTCACACCCCGCCACCCTGACAGAACTTCAGCAATGCCACAAACTGTATGACAGTGCGTTGCTGCTTGAAGCTTTTTCTCTCGTGGCACTGCTGACCCATTTGAAGCACCCATACCTCTCTATCATCTTCAATACTTGTGTCAACTCCCTTCTTTTTCTCATCCACACCGTTTGGATCGCTGCACAAAGGAAGAGTCTTCCCACAGCGCCATCTGGTGGAGGCAGTTTAAATGTCTATCTAATGTGTTTCTGATTGAAGGAGCCGGAAAGATCCTGTTCTGTGGAAATCCAGTCCAGGCTCTTCGGGCAAGACGAGAGAAGTTGATGGTAGGTTGTGTGTTCTTGCATTAAGAAAGCGTTTCAAAGTGTTTTGTTGTGTACACAAAAACAACAAAGAGCTACTCTGAGTGTGCCTTGAAAGCACGAAATAGCAGTTGGACAGAATCAGCTGCTCTCCTATTCAAACTGAAGGTGTTGAATATTAGCGGGTAAACTGGTCCTTGACAGATGGAGCTCTTGCTGTCACCTTTGCTCAGACACTTTTGTCTGTCTTTCATCCTATTTCCACGTCTGTCACTCTCTTCAGACAGCACCCACCAACTCATCTCTCTCCGCCCGGGAGTTTCCCGTGCACGTGCCCGAACACACCTACGACCTGGAGGAACATGACGGTCGGGAGCGTGCTGATGTGTTTGCAGAGCTCCGAGCTTGGAGGGAGCAGCACAGCAAGTACTCATCACTCAAACGTCAACAGCGCACTGCATGAATTTGTTCACATCCGACTGGTGTTGACACACCAGCGTGCGAGTTTCCAACAGAGACGTTTCATGCAGATGCTGATCGCATCTGGAGTTCCCCATTGTTGTGGCTCAAAGGAAGTTCTGGAATTTTTTTGTTGCAAAGTGTGCCACTCTGTTGAAGCACCTTTTTGTTTCTTCCTTCAACCCTGAAGGCTTTCTTCCACACTACCCGTCAATAACACCAACCCTCCTTTCTTGCAGGCGTCTCCAAGCCATAGAGAAAGAGAGATCACCACAGGTCCTGGCTATTCAACATAGTGATGAAGAGGAAGGAAGGGAAGATCACAGTGAAGATGAAGACACTGGGGGTGGTGGCACTCACAGCACTGACGAAGAAGAGGAGAGGGATGAAGACAGTAAGGGCACTGGCTCACCGGATTCATCTCTAGACTCAACTTCTCCAGGTGAGTTTGCACTGCAGACGCACTCTTTGCTCTTCTGCTCTTCTCCAATGAAATGTAGCCAGAATCAATGTCAGCAACTCATTTGTTTTCTTTTGTATGGTTTTGTTTTTCAGAGCTGCTTAACAAAGGAGTTCCTTTGCCAGATATAGCCACTCGCTCTGTGTCACCAAAAATTCTGTTGGGCCCCTCTCCTCCTCCTTTAGCCACAGCAACCGCCGGTTACCATAAACTACCAGGAATCAGAGCACGTCGGCTTCAGCGGTGCAACGCAAACCATCATCTTTTGCCAGTTTCTAGTTGTGAACCAGACACTCTCACGGCAGAAAAAGCTCCAGGAGACTCAGACAGGACAATTAAGCAGGTCCAGCAGCTGGCACACATACCCCGCCCACCTCCACTAATCACCCAGGCTAAAGGGCAAATAGATCCATGGTGAGCCATTATTAAATATTACTTTTCATTTCCAGCTAAACCTTCAAACCCTTGAGGTTAAGAACAATATATTTTCCTTTGACTAATCTTTTTACCCTCTGTCACTTTAAGCAAGCGAAAGCAGATGCTCAGTATTACTGCATGGCTTTGTCTTCCAGTGCAGAGACGGTGTCTGCCATACCGTCTCCTCAGACCTTCAGACTCTTGGACCGACCGGCCGTCACTCGTCCTCACACAGCCAGAGCTGCTCTGCAGCAACACCACCTTAGCCACCTTCTCCAGCCCTGCAGAGGGCGCTCACAGCCAAAATGAAATCACAATGGGGAGAGGAATGCCTGACCTCATAAGATAAATGTGAGGCCGGTATACATTAAAAAAAAATATTGGCTGGCAAGGTTAGATTTTTTTTCAGAGCAAGACAATGCCTCTATCATGGTGGAACTGTTTGATGGTTTAATGGTTGTCAAGGTTTTGAAAATATTTTCATACAAGTAAACTCATATTACTAACATCAGCCGGAGAACTGTCAGTATAACCATTGAATGAATTATTTTATTGCTGCTAAGACTCTAAAATATTCACATAACTCAATTGTAAGCAGAGCTTAGTCCTTATTCTTCACAGTCAAGTGGCTCAGGTTGAGATGCTAATTATGTAGCTTTCTCTCTCAAACTAAATAAAGTCTTATTTAGTATTCAGTCATGATAACCAAACCAAAAAAAACACAACTACTTTGAACATTTTTTATTTGAACAACTGAATGTTTAACTGACTAACATTAGTCTCATCAGATTGTTTTTGCGCTGATGGATTCCAGTGATTCCACTTGAGGGCGCTATATGTAAACTGTTAACGTCAGGAGCTGTTCTGCCGAGGCTGTGATCACCTTGAGCAAATCCGCCTCTTAAGAAAAACATCAGTCATTCATCTGGTTTTCTGCCTGTCAGCGTCAAAGGCAGTGTTTATTTCCTGAGCCTGTCTCATTTACAATAAGGATTTCACACTGCTAATACAGAAGAAATTGTTTCATTATCTGACTGATGCTTCAATGGCCGGTTGTAATGGACGGAACAAATCAAGTCTGTTCAGAGTTTGTAATAGCTCTGATATTTGCTGCTCCGCCTTTTGCGGGCATAGCTATGAAATAAACTCTCAAGTGCAATAAAGGAGAAGCACAGGGCCTCTCTCATAATGCCGTATCTGCTTTATTAGTTCTTCGGGCATCCAGTGTGTGGAGACGCTGTTTGTTTTGAAGCTTTCACGCTGTTTCCTAAAATAGAATCCCATTTCATGGAAACCGCTGTGATCAAATGCCTCCTAACCTGCCCAGAATGTGGAAGAAACACCTGACACACACACACACACACACACACACACACACACACACACACACACACACACACACACACACACACACAGCCAATGCCCAACTCTGTAATCCACGACTCAAGGGTGTCCACAGAAACAGGATGCAAATAAAGCAGGCACTAACGCAGGTGGTGGTGCTTCTTGCACAGTATTGGTTCAAGAAAAGTACATACATAACACAGTCATTGTGTGTGTTTGATCATGCAGCGGTACATATTCAGTCAGCGGCGAGGCAGCTGTTGTGTAACAGGATAAGTGTGTCTTCAGAACAAGTTTAATTGTGAATGTATTGCTTTTGGTTCTCTGCAGCAAATTTTTTGCCAATGTCTGGTGCCCTAAGGACAAATAGGGAAGAACGCGAAGAAACAAAGAGGCCTTCAATGGTGTAGAGGTTAGATGAACGTGTCCTCTTTGAGTTGTTGGCTTTCTCTTGGTTGCTCAGGTAGTTATTCTTTACACCATGATTGTTTTATGAGTTGTTTTCTTTTTCAAGTTTTTTTTTATGTCATTCTTTTTAATATGAGGAAAACATATGAGAAGCAAAAACATTAACAAATTCATGGATCTTATATTGGAACAATCAATTGTAAGTCTTCTTTTAGAATAACATTGATCCTTTGCTTCTTGTTTTCTGTCACCATGTGAGTAAACTACCTTGAAAAGAAACTGTTTCTGTCCATCATTGCCTCTTAATTATTTGACAGTCACCACCGGTTGTTAGAAGAGCCTCGCTCCTAACGGACCATATTTTCATGCCTATAATCAAGTTATATAGCCTAACATTTTCAGTGTGAAAGGCCTTCTTAGAAGATCCTCTGAGATGGGGTGAGAATGAAGAGGGTAGGTGTTTGAGAGACATGTCTGTCTTGGGATTCCAAAGGAATCTGCATTCCTGTTTTAATTTGAGACGGGTCACTTTCACGTTGAGGCAGACAGTGGAAATACCTCCAGTATGAGTTGAGACAGGCCCAGGAGAAACTGTTTGTACAGGACACGTGGACTTCAGGATCCTCCCCGAGGAATATTTCAATCCATTGTAAACACATAATTCATTTCCCGGTGGCACCCAGAGAATGAGTTGCATGTAGCTACAAAAACAAAAAGATAACAAAAAATTACACACTGTGATATTTTGTTACATAATTATTGATAGTTGAGTGCTAAGTCTATCTATCATAGTGTGTACTTCGATCCATTCTTTCATGCCGAGCTGCTTAAATAATCTTTAGCCCGTATGTCTTCTGCTACTTTTGTGTAAAAATACCATTTATCAAGTTCAGCAAATTTTGAAAAAAAAAAGCCCAATCATAACTACAGTAATATAACTATGTTTTGTTGGGAAATTGTGCATTGTGCAAATTGTAATATGTTCTGTAGCAAAACCAAAGATTTTTAAAGGACAACTTCTTTGTATTTTTTTTAAAAAAAGATAATTATTATGTCAGCAGCAAGACCACTGAAGCAGCCGTCTGACTCAAGTCTTTTTTCAGAGCCAAATTAAAAGGACTGCTGCTGCATTCTCAGCTCATTCTGTTTCAAGGTCATGTGTTTGGTAGATGTGCAGCGAGAGCGACTGGGGCTTATCTGTTGTTATAGAGGAAGAGAAGGAAGAAAGGCATTTGGGAGAGAGAGGAGAAATCTGGCTGTCTAATATTGCGTACGTCTTCTTGGGTATGAAAGAATAAAATAGGCTCAGCCGATTATTCAATAATCTTTGCAAACGGAACAAAACCAAATACCCCTGATATTTTGTATGTGTGCTCCTCTATATATTTCAAAGCAGAGTTTTTAGGTTTGACTACTGCTATCTTTTTTTTATACAGCATTTATGTATTTAAAGTGTGTTTAAAACATAAGGACACATTTTAACATCTTTTTTAAATGTTAGCATTTATCTACGTACATATACATATCTGACTAATGTTTTAATTTAATCACATAAGAATGCTGTCATTGTGCCTGGAGCACTAAAACAAAGCAAACGGAATGCACATTTGAACTCCACATCACACAGTTCACTGGAAGGTTGGCAGTGTTACTGGAAATGTCAAAGGACATTTGTGGGGCCTGTGATGGTTACCGCATGGAGATGATGACTTCCTTTTGTTGCAGTAACACACTTAATTAAAGATAATTACACATGATGAAAAGGTTTGTGCAGATGCAATAATAACCTGCTACTGTGAACACATCCTCCTCCTGAAATACTAGCTGAAACATGTTAAAAAGCCAGTTTTCTGTCCCCGAGTGCTGCACCGTGTCAGATCATATTTTCTTTTGTCCTCTGTGATTGATGTCAAGCACCCTGATCACTCAGACAGCATCACTTTTGGTTTGGAATCCTGCAAGGCTGATTAGTGTCACATTCCACATTTTCGTTGCAGTCAAGATGAACATATTTGCTTCATGTTAGTTACATTCAATCAAGTGTTGACTGTTGCACTTTTATTGTTGAACAAAACAACAGCTCTTATATTATAGGAAGCTGACTTATAAAAACAACAACAACAACCCTAACCTTGTTTTATTGTTGTTTATTGCATACAATATCCCATAACTGCGGTGCATCACAGAAGGATTTGTATTTTTATTTTTATTTTAAACGTATACATATAAAATAATTTAATATAAAAATACGTTAAGACTTTTAGATTGTAAGTCCTGACCGGAAACAACATTTCTATTTCCGGGATGCCCCTCCAGCGTGCGGACTTTGATGTAACGGACTTACTTTTAGAAAATCCAGAACTTGATCGTTCGCTCTCAGACTGTGCAACGCTACCACTGGTAAGTTCCCCTGCTCTTTTTGAAACAAAAAAAAACCGCCAGAAAAAATATTGCAATTTGCCGAAAAGAGTGTTTTTATACGCTGTGAATGTGGAAACTCGACAAGTGCGTCCAGTGCTGTGCACCTGCTTGCAACCAGCCGAGCTAACCATAAACCTACATGTAGAACTTTGGTCTTTGACGCCGTTCATTGAGTCAAAGGGTTGGTGGGTTGAGGCGGAGAGCTGGCTGTGGCTGTAGCTGCTTTTATGTGGCTTTGTTACAATGCAAAAATAACAGCCGGCAAATGAAACCTGTTCATTACACGAGCACCAGAATGTGGTCGAAGTGCTCTGAACTCCGTGCTGTGGCGTCACCTCGGCTGGTTTTTGTCAACCCTGCTTTAAGTTGTCAGCACTGTTTATTATTAACAACCACTGCTGCTTCACGGCCGCCAGGCACTGATATTAAAGGTGATATACTTTTGGAGAAGTATATCACGTCGAGTTTAAATATCTACGCGCCACCCCAAACAATTCTAAAAATAAATAAATACATAAATAAAAATGACTCACTGTGCTGAGGTTTAGTGATAGTATGTTTTTAGCAGTCCATTCCTTCTCTTTCCCGTCTGGGTGCACCAGCTGTCAGTCAGGGATGTTTATCGATTTCCTCCTTGGGTCAGTGTGAACCCGCAGTCTTCCCCTTTTCTTTGAAAATTTGACGCCCTCCTTCCTTTTTTTGGTCCTACCTATCTTTTTTGACTGAATGACCTCCACTAAATGGATTTGTGGGGTTTTAAAAGCCCCCTCACACATCTCAGTTGTGCCATGGGAAGCTTTAAAGTGTTTCCATTAGTGTGTGGTTTTCCCCTCATATGATTGAGGTCATCTTATGTGTAGGTATGAGATGCGAATAGAATAGAATACATCTTTAATGTGGCTGTGCACAGCAGAGTGAAAATAACAGTACAAAACCCTTTCTCCAATGCAAGAAATCTTACAAGACCTACAATGACATCTAAAACAGACATACAAAACCTATTTAGCCCTCTGTTTACAGCCTTCATTAAGAGCGTTTGAGGCTGTTTTATAATACTTCTGAGAAGAATTGGTGAGGTGTTGTAGCACACATTTACTGAAGTGGAGCAGCTGCTATAGGATGGACTTTTCTAATTTCTAATTAAAAGTTTAAAGGCCAAACGCATTTAGATTGCACACATTGGTAAAATGAATTTTGCAGTATAGGAAATCTAATTTCTGGTATGGCAACACTGTAATTTCCTCTTGGAGCATTGCAGCAACAAGGTATCAGGCTCTTAATGTCGCCATTAAAGGTTTGCATTTCTAAGTAACCATAATATTATGGAGAGAGAGAGAGAGAGCCGACAGAGCAAGGCCAGTTGGGTCAACATTGCAGATTCATTGCGAAACCTGTAAATGTCAGTGCTTTTGGTGCCATTTCATGATCGGCACTAATGCCCTAATGCGAGGGCTGCTTGTTGCACTCGCACAAACATCCTCACAGTCTGTCTGGGCCGTAATGCTCCTATTATCTGTTGACAGGCTGACACATGATTGTTAATCCACAGGTAGTCCTCTCCATTAGCTTTTTATTTTCCAAAAAAAACAAACAAAAAAGAAATCAATGGTCGAGGCTCAGAAATGTCTGATGAGCTGGAGTGTGACGGCTTTGTCACCCAGTCTGGCAGAGGCTCATCCGCGCCCTCTCTTCCTCCCTCACTCCCTCGCCTCACCCTCCCTCGTCCACTCACTGGAGAGAGGCGATAGCCCCGGTCGCAGCCTGGAACCTGTCCGCCGCCTCTGTAATTCACAGCCACAGATGCAGCATATTATGAGGCCGATGATTGTGCTCAAGTGTGCAGAACATTGCTGGGAAAATGATAGATGTCGCAGCTAACAATCTGAGAGCGCGAGAGCGCTGCCACTGGTGTGTGAGGAATGTAAACTGGTGAGCCTCACTGCAGCTCAGTTTACCACTGCGGCCAGTGGCCCGAGTGCAGCGTGTAAAAACACAACTCTGTGCACATTTATAGAGGTTTTGGCTCAGGAGTCCGGAGGACACTGTTGTTGTAAACCCAAATAGCCGGAGCGCCAAGTTCTCTGCAAGTTCAGAAATAGAATGTATGAAATGCCTCATTGTACACGACCACGGTGGGGTGTTTAGAGGCAGACAGCACATCTTCACAACCGTCTGCTGTGACAATAAAATGAATCAGAGCAGTTTCGCTAAAGAGGGTTTCAGCACTGCAGTATTGTGCTATAGTTGACTGAGGTATTAGTTCATGGTCTGAGATGTTGCATTGGGCATGACACATGTTATCTATCTTAATATGTTATAGATCGATAGATAGATGTACTTTATTGATCCTAAATTGGGAAACTATGCAAGTTCAATTGTGATGTCAGTTTTGTTTTAATGAAAAACAAACAGCTGTAGCTTCTCTGTGCTTGATTAAATAAAACGGAACAAGGATGCAAAAGCCAGTCATGAATACAGAGCCAACTTCCTGATGACCGTTATATTTTCCAGGTTGTCACGTTTTCTCCTGTTCAATGTGGAACTTGACCACTGGGGGCGTGGCCAGGCAGCGATGTGCCACAGTGATTAACGCGATCGGGCCGGCAAGTAAAAAGTATGCGGCCTTCTTGCAAGAGTGACTGCGCGACGTATCTCAAGTCTAGAGCCGCTGATTTAGAAGCTGTGGGTGTTTGCATCTTCAGTGCAGTCGTCACAGGAATAAAGTGTGCAGCACGCCCCGTAACTCCTGGAGTTCAGTTCACCGGAGCATTTCCAATCTTCCTGAGACGGTAACCTTCATCCCTGATGGGCTATTAGTCACGACTTGTAACCAATTACAAAGTGCTGCGTGGAGGCTATTGAGTGATACTAAAGTGCTGACGAGGTGGCGGAAAGGCAGTTAGGATGCCATTTATTTCTTCGCCTTGACTGTTTCGCTTCAGTCTTCTTTTTTTTTTTTCTCTCCCTCTGACTGTTCATTTAAGAAACATTAGAACAATCACCATCACTCAAGTCGCGACAGGTTGTCAAATGCCGGTTTTAAACTTCTCCTCTGAGCTGAGCCTCGTCATCAAACCCCCGGCGTTCCCGTCCGTAAACACGCAAGGTCACAAATTTTCACACCAAATCCCGGAAGGCAGTAAATAATCCCTCAGTGTCGACACATCAGTGGCTGATAGTGCAGCGTTTACACTGACAACGTGTCACCTTGAAGCGAATCCCTCATTATTTTCAATTCTCCAACTGTATCCACCTCGAGGTGATTCCCATTTACACCTCTTTCTTTTCCATCTCAGTCTGGAACACTCATGCATCATTAATCTTTTTTTTTTTTTTTTTTTTTTTAAACTGCATTGATCTAAAAAACAAAACAAAAAACCCCTGCACATTTCCACAACTTTTCTCATTTTAAAGATATCATCCACAGGCTGCAGATATATTTGTTTTAGAAGGAATGACTGCAGGGGTGAACTTTGCTTGTGGTGCAAACTAGCAGTCTTATAATGCTGCGCAGGTCTGACAGCAGCCAGTCTGTTCGGCAAAAAAAACAAAAAAAAAAACCTGCTGTAAAGGTAGAAGAGGAAGAAGAAACACGTTTGTTCCCTCACACAGTTTTATTTGAAGGAACCACCGCAGTCAGATCCAGTTCTCTGTCATCTCACTCTTTTACTCTCTGCCTTTGTTTTCTTTTTCAAGTATTTGATTTTTTTTTGTGCCCTCTTCCTCCTTCCTATCCCACCCGGTGCACAGGGAGTGGTGCTCCGACTGTCATGTGATCCCGTCTGAACACAATTGCCGGTGTTTGTCATTGGCTGGTTTTCCTTTGAAAGAGCGTGGGTTTCCCGGGTGACGGGGAACGGCGGCTCCACTTTACTTTGCTCCGCAGCTGCCTGCACCCCCCACGCCCCCACCCTCCCACTAACCTCCCCACCCCTGCCCCAACCCCACCCCCACCCTCCTGCTCCGCTTTAAACCACTCTCCCACTCTCGCTCTCTCTCTCTCTCTCTGTCTCTCGCTCTCTTCTCCCCCCCCCCCCCACCCCCCTGCAGGCTGCGCTTGATCAGGTGGCCTGTGAGCAGGCAGGCGGACAGGTTGCTCTTCCTCTCCTCTCAGACAGCCAGCAGCCAGTCCGTACTGAGACCTCTGAGCCGCAGCAGGTGAGTGACTTAATGGCCATGTTTGGTCTTTTTTTTTTTTTTTTTCTTTTCTAAAGAAGTTTTAATCTGTTTTTATTGTGGAAAATGAGGGCTGAACTTGTTTTCAGGGCTTCAGTTCTGCAACACAGTCGACTTAATTTTGGCTAATTAGTGTTTATTGTTGCGCTGGTTGTCGTGTTGACAGCACATGAAATGCTTTTGAGATTTTTTTTTTTATGATGTCTCGTGTTGAATTCCGTGGCAAATAGTCTTGGAATGACATCTCTGTGTGCTTTCCGCTCGCTCAAGTGTTTGCCCGTCACAGATTCTGTTCATTTGTCACGTCACCTTGCGCAAACACCCAGCGTTGGCCCGGCACGGCTCTTTAAAGGTCCGACAGGATGCGACCAAAACCACATGTAGATGCAAAGTTATTCCCCCCCTGCTGTACCAAGAGGAATTTTACAGTAGGCTTAGTTGCTTTTCACACTCCATGAAAGATTCAGCAGCTGTGGCGCTGGGAACGGGGGCCGCTCGGCGGGGACTTTCTTGGGTGGTTCACCGTCCTGGAGCGGCGCTCCGGCTGCCTCTCTCCACAGGCTCTGCCAACCATGTGATCTGTGTCTGTGTTTGGTCGCCGTGGTAACGCTGAAATTAGGATCCTGGCCCCTCCCTCAGGTGCACTTTATCTGATGACCTGGAGCATTCTATACACAGACACACACAGACATACACACAACAAACACACACACACAAACATCTGTTGACACTTGACCCCCTCAAGGAGAATGTGGTCACATGAAAGGAAGGGCTGATTGAGTTTTTCAAAGCAATAACATTGTGTGCGGGTTTTTGATGGCATTCATGGAACTAATAGCTGGAATAATAATTTGCTACACGATGAATCAGCTTTTGCTGTCGCTGCAAAAATAAAAAGGAAATACGTCAGAAGCAGAAGTCTTTATTGTCATTGTGAAAAATTACCATACATTCAAATTCAAGGTGCTGCTTCTGCTTGGTGGTTTTAAGAATTTTCAGACAATCAACAAAACAAACAAGTTTTGAAAACTCCAGACGAAACAATTAAACATTTAGAATATATACAAAAATAAGCCGACTCTTTAATAAGTTATTACAACAGTAAAAAAAAAGTGAAAAGCTGACAGCTGGGTACTTAGACATTTATTGAGTGACTGAGGACAGCTGTGCTGCAGATAGAGCAGCAGATTACACCCTAGGGTGGCTTTTCTTTTAGGTTGGAGACGTGTATTTACGTGGGCCCTTTTAAATAGATTCTTCACCAGGTGAGCCCCCCCCCCCCATCCCTCAGGCCATACCGATGTCTCTTTGTAAACAATTAAGCTCTCGACCTCGGACCGCCTCAGGTGAAGATACTCGCTGACAGCCGTGTTTGGTAACCTTCAAGCCCAGATGGAGTGTTTCCTGAATTCTTCTCATTTTTCACACGGCAGTGTGGTGCTACACAGAATGAGGAACCAAAGCTTAGATTCGCTAGATTAGACGACGTATCCGTCAATCACGTTCAGGCAGACTGTCCAGGTATTTTTCGCCAGCCTGATGAACAGCAGTAGCAGGGCGACATTAGCCGTGTGTCACCAGCCCGTGTCTCACCGCCATGCATGGCCGGGTTTATCCAAACTCTGGTCAAAGCCAGTGGGAAGGAAAGCAAAATAGTGTCCTCCATCAGGAAAAGCCTTCAGTGCCGTTTCTTCTTCTTCTTCTACTACTTTCAGTGTGTAAATACCATCCCGCTCTGCTGTAAGTGTTTGCACCCATTTCTTAATTAGAATCTTTTGTTCACAAACTTCTGCATCTTGGTCCTTTTCTTTTGCTTCTCCAAGCAGCTCTGATAAATCACCTGTACTCTCTGTGTAAGGTAAGCTGATAAGACTGATAATAAGATTGGGGGATTTAGTTTTTAAGAACTGAAATATTGCCAGTGACAGTTACACTTGGTGTGCGGTCATCAATTTACATAAAAAAAAAAAAAAAAGAAGTAAGAATCGGGGCCGTTAATCCGCATCCCCGTCAAAGACATTTTCAGCCGCGCCGAATCTTTTAGGAGCTCAATGTTCCAGATTTTCCAGCGGCTCATGCCTGCGCTGAACGTTTGAAGACTCATAAAGCAGGAAGGGTCGGAGTAGTCGATCCTCAGCCGGGCAGCGCGTCGCTGATGCAACCAGAAGGAAACTTGGTGCCACGGCGGTGCTGTTGCCTTTGACAGGCTGCCATGATGTCACCGCCGCTGACCAGACAATCCCTCAGCATTCCTGCTGATAAGGCTGTGGGCCTGCGTGGAGGGGAGTGCGTGGGCGAGTGGTGGGAGAGATGCACAGACTTGCACACATATGGTCTTTGTCTAAGTGCTGATTAATAATCTGGCAGATTCACCCTAGCAGACCCACACACACACACACACACACACACACACACGCACGCACACACACAAACACAAGTGCGTCATTAATTCTTCCCCATGCACTTGCCCACTTCAGGCAAACACTTTGGCCCTCTACCATCTCGTTGGAGACGGCGATGGCGGTCTCACAGGCCTCATTAAAATTCAACAGGTCTTTAAGTGTCTGCTCTCTTTGGTTCCGCTGATTCCTTATTGCGTCTATCACCTCCCACAGTCTGTTGTAAGAGTAATAAGACGGGAGAAATCCATCTCCTCCGTGCCCCGGTGTCATTTTGCCGCTCTATCCGGGTGCATAAATGCATTTTCCAGGGTCTGTGTGCGTCTACCGTGGAATTCTATCCAAAACGGCCAATTTCACGACGGTAGTCTTGTTTTGATGTCTTCCCGGCGTGCTGCACGATTTGCCCTTTTCAACAAACACTCACCGGAAAACATTGTTTCGCCGAAGGTGCAGAAATGGAATAGCGACGTCTTATTCTGTTTAGAAGTCAAGTGTTTAAACCCGACAAAGAGATGTGAGGAAGCAGATAAAGAAAGTAAAGTGTGTAGAGGAAGGTGCAGACAGGCAGACAGACTAACTTGGCGTCAGCTGCTGCGTCCGGGGGGCCTCTCCTGCTCTGTGTGGGGCTTCCAAACGCTTTTGTCCACCGCTGACCCCTGACCCGCTCACACCTGATAAACCCCCAATGTCACTAACTCACAACTCACATTTCCTGTTCATTCCATGGTCACCTCCGCTGGCTTCATTACTCACATCAGCATAATGTCAGCACACCCAGTTGGGTCTTTAGCGTTGGTAAATTTCTAGTTTAGTTGTTGTTA
This sequence comes from Nelusetta ayraudi, assembly GCF_046127955.1. NCBI lineage: Eukaryota > Metazoa > Chordata > Actinopteri > Tetraodontiformes > Monacanthidae > Nelusetta > Nelusetta ayraudi. Next base: position 928,285 of record NW_027466175.1, on the reverse strand, counting down.
TGGAGATAGGAACACTTTGTTTTCACTGATAAATTCCAATAATATAGGGTTCATATTAGTGTTGTGATTTGAAGTAGAGCCACAGATCAGAAGATGTATTTTATGCAAAAGCCACTTTATCCAACATTTTCTATCCGTAGCCTCTTAATGAACTCCCTGGAAATGAGAACGGTCCATACATTGCGTTTCAGTGTTAAAGCAGGCAATTCTGTAAATTGACCCTGAGCGATGTCATAAATGGCACTGAGAATAGTGGCAGAGTCCCCAGCCAGGTGTCAGTTCCACCCTCTGACTCCTCCTCTCAGTCACCTGGTACAAAGGAACTCCAGTTTTCGCAGGAAACTGAAATCCACTGTTTTTTGTGAGTGACTGTGAATTGACAGCTAATTGTGCAGGTCAGTATTTATTTTTTTTTAGATGGATAAATATTTGTGTGCGTTTGCTCTGTTGGAACAGTTTGATTGGAAGCAGCACTGCCACAAACAAAATTGACAGTGAGAGCGTCCTTGGTAGAAGTCAGACTCTGTGTGCAGCACCTAGTGATGTTTGTGGTCAAACCTTATCTCAGCGCACCGGAGCTGCCGAGGAAGTGTTTTCACCTAACATGCTGTTGGGATGCACTTTGATTGCCGTGTATGCACTTTAATGGGGCATTAAAGTGCATTTGCAGGGACATGTGAGGGAGGGGACTAAATCTTGGAATGTTCGCAACTTGTGTCGTGAGCCAGCCTGGGCTGGTTCAAAAATCCCATGCAGCTGAAAGAGACGGTGGGGAGAGAAAGGGTGCCGGAGTGCAGCCAAGGTTCTGACAGGGAGGCCATTAAATGCCCACCCATTCTGCTGAGTTCCTCACGAGGGCGAGGGTGATCTAAGTTCTGAACACTCAGCTCACTGAAACAAAGGCGCTGTGTTCACCTCGCATATGTCTGCTGAAATACAACCCAAGTGTTTTTTTTTTTTTGTTTTTTTTTTGTTAATGTGAAGCGGAGATAGAGTGACACAGACTTCCTCCAAAGGTGACTCATCTTCTCAGACAGGTTTCTGGGAAGAAGAAAACAAGCCGCGGTCTGTTGTTGTTGTGGCATGTGCTATATTTGCCTCTCAACGGTGCAATTACCTTGCTGGTGAAAGCCGTGTTGTTGGTCATAATGATACATGGGACGTAGCTATATTACTTCAGCCACAACAGTGGCCTGACCATAATGAGACGGCCACGCTATACTTAGGGGCTGTTTTGCACAACAGAGCATTTCCTGGCGTCGCTTCCCACGAGCAGGAGAAACCAAAGTCGACGAAAGTTGAGGATTTTTTTTCAACGGCTCCTCTTGGCCACTCCCACTTCCTTTGGGTCTTGGCCAATTTGTTGTTCACCTGTGGATGGGTGAAAGGCTGTCCAAATAGAGAGTGAAGAAGAGTTGTGGGTGGGTGGGTGGGGGAGGTTTTCAACATGGAGAGCAGATGGTGGTGAAAAGTGAGGACAACGTAAAGCGGTTCATTCTCGATCGCTTATGGAAACAAAGACACTTCTGTGTGTCCCCCCCCACTCCCCCCCCTTTCCCCATGTGACCTCTGCCGAAACCATAAGCTTCCAGAACCGTCAATTTCCCAGACTGAGAGGCAACGTTTTGTACCGTCAGAGCTGATTTATGGTTTTTCAACCCACATTTTGGACTGATTTATACCCCCGGTCACTTCCTGAAGTGTGAACTCAGATGCTCATGAGGGCATTGAAAGACATCGAGTGCAAGGTCAATTTTATCAGTGCACTGGTGCAGCAGGTATGAACGATGACGTTGGAAGCGGCCTCTTAAAAGTGCAGGTTTGGAGCTTTCTTGGTCCTTGTCTTTGTTTTCCGAAGCGTCTTTGCTTGAATGCCGGAGGAGGAGGAGGAGGAGGAGGAGGAGTAGAAGGAGGAGAAGGAGGAGGGGGCTGCAGGAATGCTCCCACAGTGGGAAAAAAAAAAGGGGTGATGATCTGGGGGTGTGACAGGCGAGGGTGCAGAGGGGTGCAGCAGTGGGAGGTGCCCTGAGGAATGCCTGGAAGGTGTCGGAGAGCTCCAGGAGACACGGGGCTGATAATCCTGCGCATCACGTCACTGTACCTTCACCCAGCGCTCCCATCTCACCCAGCGCTCACTAGTCACTCTCTTAAAAACCAACGAGGGCGGGGCTCACCCCGCGTTAACCTTTCGCTCCTCGTGTTTTACAAAAAAATAAAAGTAAAAGAGTCTGTTTGGGGTTGCAGTGACGGACGAGCACACGTCCCACCGATTGTGGTAATCGCTCCTCAGGATCCATAAAGTGTGCTTAGCTTCCCTCCTGCTTTTAAAATGTCACCTCAAAACTTTTCTCGCCATGGTGGCCTTTAGTACCCTGAGCGATGCCTCGCGAGGCTGCCGCGCCAGTTTTGCTCTTTTTTTTTGTTAAGTGATTTGTCAGACAACACAGCTTTTAGAAGTGCCAAAAGCTTTGCTTCATGGGCCGAGTGGTCATAGGATGTGAAGCGTCCCCCCCCCCTCTGTGGTCCTCTGTGACTCAGCCTGGCTGAGAGCTGCAGCGTTTCCACGCGCCGTGGTCTTTTGTTTGCATGACTTACTACATCAAATTAATGCAAATAATCCAAGACGTCTATTTTTGGATCGGCTGCTTTGTACAGCATGCACACTGGTCCGACGTCGTGACTGCGTGTCGTTGGCGCGTTGAGCAAACTGAGGTCAAGCAAGTCGATGGCGATGCCGCGGCTGCGGAAAAAGTTCCCGAGAAAGCAAATTCCAAACGGGAGCAGAAGGTGAAGAAGAAGTGGGAGTGACAGGCAGAGTAAACACCTAATTTCTAACATATAAGCTCACATCAATGTTGCATGTGATAGCTGTTAAGTAAATAATGAATGAGTTTTGCAGCTTCCCTCTCTAGTTAAAGTTCAAGGAGTTCTTCAGTTGCTCTCCTGGAGGCCTCATGACATCATGACTTGATGTGTATGTCTTGTCAATCCACAAGCAGCTGACAGAGATAAAGACATAAAATCTATTATCTTAAAACGACTGCAACAGGTCTTTACTGTGTGCTTATGCGCGTGATCTCATTATTTATCCACCAGCATAAACAGTCTGCAGGCTAAACTCTTTCATGCCGGCTTGAACAGGTCTTTGCTTTCTGATGCTCGAGTCGCCTGAAGAATTCTGCGTCTGAAGTCGACGGGGACGCTGGAAATGTTTTCACATCGGGAGCCGAAAAAAAAAACAAAAAAACGCTTGAGCTCGGCTGGGAGTTTAGGATCGGGATGGAG
>NW_027466175.1:885000-920000 GCF_046127955.1 Nelusetta ayraudi | reverse complement strand
TAATATGAACTGAAAAAACATGCAAGGACCACTTAGAGTCTGAAGCCTGTGGGAAAAACCAACAGTGTGCTGCCTGCACGCAGGAAAAAAAATATAAAGACAAAAAAAAAAATCATAGAATTTAGGTAGGAATTGTGTCAGTGGTTTAGTGATAGCAAGGTTTATACTTGCGAGCTCGGGGGATAATCATAGCCAAAGTGCCCACTCCATTCTTCCGCATGGATTACAAGATAAGACATTTTATCGGTGTTAGGTTACCTACTCGCCTTCTGTTTTCGGTGTCCTTGAACCAGATCTGGTGTCTGTGCCAATGCGGTACTATTTTTTTTTTTTTTGTTTGTTTAATACATTTAAGCCCCTCTTAGACAGCAATAACATAGTTTTATCTTGTTTTGGCTCTTTGTTCATCTGTTAAAGCCTCCAGCTGAAACTCATTGATATTGTCCTCTGAGCCATCTGCAGATGTTGTATCGGCAGCAAACGGAAATCCTCTTAAAATAAGTGAGCCAACATAGTTTTCTCAGCTTGTTGCTGATAAAAAAACATCCTTGGAGTTTAAAGGAGCAGGCTGCTCATTCAACAAGAGAAACAATGTATTGGATTTTTTTTTACACTGAAATGTATTTTCAGGTTTATTGTGCCACACCTTCATAGAGTGAACCATTTTCTTGCTTCAGGGCAACAGAATTGACTTTCTGCTATAACAAGAATGCAGGTCAGAAAACAGACTGCCGCTTTTTACTCCGCTTTATAATGTCATGAAAGCAGCGGGTCATGGACCTGGAGCCAAAATGGTTTCCCGGCAGTACAAAAACGCCTTTGAGAATATAAATCAAATATGTTTAGACTTTGAGATTCTTTGCAAAGCTGCCAAACAAAAACTCTCCTGTTAGCCTGTTACATGTCGGCGAGGACAAACCCTGTCTTAACACCTGATTCGATGGAGTGGGTGAAGAATCTGTAATAGGATTAAAGTAGGCTTCATATTTCGAGAGCATCAATATGTATCTACTTGAACTTTGAGTTTCTACAAGCGATCCAAAAATCCATTGTTTCTTTCTGCATGCTGTGAAAAAAAAGGCTTTCTACAAAGAGGCCTTTATTGGGCCATTCTTGCACAGTCGACGTCTCAAAGGCTTCTTATAAGACAAATGTCTGTTGAACAGCCTCCCTTTGTAAGTAAACACTAAGTTTACGCAGAACTTTTAATGCTATTCAGTGGAAAACGCTTTAATTTCACATTAGCATATGTCAAAGAAGGCATTGCCTTGCTAAGTATCCCTCCGTTAACAAACACTCTTTGTACAGTTGTGCCTCGCCTCGCCTTCATTAGTGCGCTACCCCCTCCCGCTCTGTCGTTCCCCGAGGGGTCGGCAACATATCTTTCATATGTAAACTCATTAGCGGCACCCCTGCCAGTGTCAGGCTGTGTGTACGTGCCCGTGTATCCATGACAAAAAGGATCACCGTGGGGCAGGTTCTTGGAAGCAAAAGGGCCAACTCGGGCAGATATACTATCTTGTTCCTGAAGGCGCTCCCTGGATACCAGGAAGAGGTATAAATCCTTGACTCCCACCTATTCCTTACTCATCTTGACTTGCGTGGACATTCCCCCTGCCACCCCTATAGGCCCCCCCCCCGGCTCCTCCTCTGAGTAATGACAGGGTGAGTGGGAGAGTGGTCTAGGAGACAACTCCCCATCAAACTACAAATCAGGCTTATTGAGAGGCCCAGCTAGAGCCTTGTGATCACACGCAACGCAACCAGAGTCCACCCTTTACTTCTGTAGACGGGTTAGGCCGAGTGTCAACCCTCAGCAGTTTTGTGCTGCAAATTTGCTCGTTTAACTTTATTTATTTATTTTGGATTAAGTTTGCAATCTTGGCTACTCAATGTTCAGTCCAACGTTCAGTCGATTAGAGTAGTTTTGAGTATTTCCTTTGAATTAAATGTCACTTTACAAAAAAACATACATCACAGCACAGTCGAACCAACTCACAGCCACAAACTCAGTTTTTCCATTAGTGCTGGAAATCAGGTTGTAACCTTCAAAGTAACTCGTTAGCACGCACAGCTAAACCTTCTAACACGTTACTGCAGCGGGATAAATCAGAGGAGTCCTTTAAACTCGCTCTTATCTCTCACCTAATGCGTTTGCCACCTCCCATAAGAGGAGACAAGACTTGGCACTAATGCCGCGTTCCTTTTTTCATCCGCGAACAACTGCGCCATACTTTCGTAATATAAAATATGTCAGGGAAGTCTGTGGGGGAATGATGCACTCTGCCTGACTCCGCTTTGAAAATCATCCCTTTGTTCCGCCTTCCACATGATTACTTGTGCTAGTCTTTTCCCCCATCTTCTCGCGTTGAGGAGTTATTTTTGCTCGTTCGGAATGTACGCGTGGAATATAACCTACTGGTTAGCAATATTATTCCAGAGCAGGGTTTGTTGAAGCGTTGCATGATTATATTTTCCAGCACAGTACTTTGGTGAAGGAAGTCTCCTTTGCATCCCAGTCGCAGGGTTTAGGCCTTCCTTACTGGCTCTCTTGTGGCATGCGTGTGTTTACCATCATTCCTCTGTCAAAGGGCCTGGTATGTAGAACCACCTTGGTTCAATATTAGGACTGAAGGAAGAAGACGCTTTTTAATTAGTCAGTACAGTTATATAACAGTACGGCAAACTAATACGTCTTTCGGTGTTACTACGATTTGTATTGACATTTCAAGAATAGATTTATTATTGATAAATACAACGACAACCTGGACAATAAATTGACCGAAAGTGCACGTAAGGCCGAAACTGTACAGTTTGGACGCGCATGCACATAACCGTTCTTGTGTAAATACACCAACTAGAATGAACTGTTTCATTTCAATACTTTTTTGCACCCAGTACGAGCCAGTCAGAGAGATGAAGAAGAGAGAAGATTTGAAACTCTTGACGTGGGTTGGCCAAAAGACGTTGCTCTGTACAATGTGAGGTTGTGGGCAAATGACTCATCATGATGAGTCAGGAGATGTGTGACATGTGTTGGTGATTGATTAACCATCCTTACCCAAATTAGCCACAGCATTCTTTGTGAAAAGTTCAGTCAGACTTAGTCATTGCGTTCTGCCACAATTTCACTGATACACATGAGCATCAACAAATGATTGCATGTTGTCCATGTGTTATTTCTATCTTGAGCTCGTCACTGCCTGGGTTTTAGGGTTAGCGTTTGTCATACCTGATAATTTGCGGGTTCAAATGCTCAAGTTGAAACAATAGCACCAACCGTCGGGGCTGGTTGCTCTTTTATCTCTGTAGCATCACAGCGTGAAGTCTTGGATGTCAGATTTAAACCCTGAGTCTAATTTGAACCGGCTGTGACTGGATTGCATTATCCGCAGTAGTATGTTTTCAAGCACCCATGTAATGTGCGCGACCCCCGATTGGCGTCCTGGGAGGAAAGAATTCATTGAGCAGATGAGTCTGTTGCCTTCATGTCAAAGTTGTGTATTTTTGCTGTGAAAGGAGCGTTTCAGAGGAATGTGCACCTGCTGTGTTCTGGATTGATGTCCACCTCAGCCAAACTTCAGAGCTTCAGTCCTTCCAGTGGCTGCAGACAACGCTGGGAAACGCTGGTGCTGGTCGTTTGGCTCTCTTGCTCACTTACCTCACAGCAGCCCATTCACATCTGTTTCTTTCTCCCACGCTAATGGAACCGTTTCCTTCAGCCCAGGTTCAGAATGCAATGGGTTCGATGCACGAAGGATTATGAAGAATTGAAGTAAGGTTAAAGTAAAAAATAAATAAATAAATGAATAAAAAATAAAGGACAGCAACTCCTTATCATACCTCAGTAGATGAAAAAAAATATATATATTGAGATTAATTAACTCAACAAATTTCCTCATTCACACTTCACTTTATGGTCTGTATTTAATTGTGATTTAAGGGCATATGAAGGTAAAAAGGGAACCAAAAAAAAAAAAAGTGAGTGAATAATTGATTTGAGCTGACATGGAAGCGACCTTTAAATTACTAATGAGTTAAGCTTCAAACCTGTGACACTAGAGGCCGAGACGTTCTTGCCGGCATCCTGCGCGCATTCAGGAAGAGAGGAGTCCTCACTCAGGCACCTATCAAAAAAAAAAAACCCTCCACTATAAATAGTCCGCCGTGGTGAATGTGGGACTACTCAGTTTTATATGCGTGCTGTGTAAAACTCGTCCCTCCAAATTAGCAGACTCACTTTTATAGACCCACTTTAAATATAATTATTCGGTTTGAGACAGTCGGCCTGACGCCTGGCTGTCATTTCACCCGCACGATAACCAGAAAGTCTGTATCGCCCCTGCATGTGTGTGCGAGCTTGCAGCTGTGTGAGTGTGCGCTGGAACTTGACTTGGAACTTGACGATGCAACGCTCCCCTTTTCTGGCAAGACCTGCTGAGTCAAGTCGACAGGATGTAATTACACGTGGAAATGAATCCGCACTTAGTTTGTATTTACCCTGGAAGACCTGTCAGTGCTGTTCCAGGGGAACTGCAACATTCCCTGAACCGGCCGACGACGGGAGAACAGCCTGCAGGCAGTTCAGCTCCTCATCCAGAGTTCTGCTGAGTTCTGTCTCAGACTGCAGGGCAGCGCTGCCCGGACTACCGCCCGCTTTGTGGTACGCCGGGCACCATCGCGTCTGACGTTTGTGGGCGGACCCGTGAGTCAGCGCAGGTGAATTCCTGATCTCAAATGTACCCATCTCTGCTCTGCTCGGCTGAGCAGAGGCGAGTACGAGCGAGTGACTAACACCCGGCTGCTCAGGTACGAGCAAGTCCCTCACACACCGTCCCCTCCAGCACTGCAGTGGTGTTTTGTTGCTGCCGGTGCTGTGTAAACTTCCCCGGCCACATGATCATGGGAGCGTACCTGGTTGCCTCTCTGTAACATTTCAAAAGATTGCCCTTCTGGTCTTTGTGCCAGAAATGCAGAGGAACAAAAGCGAGCTCTGCTTTATAAGAATTTAAAACGCACGCTCCCTCCCCCCGTGCCCTTTACTTTCCTCGTCCCGCAGTTCAGGCCAGGTTAGCATCCGTCTTTTGATGACTGGTGATTCACGATGACTGCAATTTCACACTAAGTGCTGTTTTCACAGCGTGACCTCAGTGGAAGCGACAGCCACAGGTGACGGCTACACAGTAAATGTTAATGCACGGACGTGAAAGGGAGCCATTAACTTCCCCTTTCAAGGAGCTATCTGCAAAGTTGGACTTTGCTGGAGGCAGAAAACTCATTTCGATGCGTACAGGACGCGAGGTGGTGTGACTTCTAGATAAGAATGTGACGTCACACACCCTCTGTGTGTGTGTTTGTGTGTTCCAGCTTCTTGTTTAGCAGCCGGCCTGGCTGCACAGTCATGTCTGTGCATGTGCGTCTCCTCGTCCTCCCTGCCTTCCACTGGCCCCTCCCCCTCCCGACGCTCTGTCAATAAAAAACACACGGCATTAAACAAACACTGTGCAGCGGTAATGATAACAACAGCCTGCGACAACGGTAGCCAAAATAATAATTTTCCCTGCCAAACAAACCAACATGGCTGAAATCCCTGCAGGGGAATCCTCTTGCCTGAAATGCTATGCACCATCTTCAATTAACGTCGTCTGCATAAATAGTGACTATTACACAGCGTGCGCATTTATTAAAGTCACCTAACAGAAACTAAATAACCACTTTTCCATTGAGCTCTTTTGTTATTTCAGCGTGCAGCCTTTACATGATACGGCCGTTTTGTAAATATTACGTGCCAGGTCGTGCCCTTCGCCCTGCATAAATGAACTTCTCCTGTTTTGAATTTTACACAATGCAGTCCTTCTCAGGAAGGAGCCGCAGATCCGCCGGTGCAAGTATGACGAGCAAAGCTTATTAGCTGCGTCTCTGATTCTCCTGCGCTCCGTCATTAGCATGTCAAAAGAGGACGGACATGGGCAAACAGAGGACGTTTTCAAAAGTTTTCTCGGTCACAAGCGCTGTTTCGATTTTGCTCCGAGAAATATTTGCTAAATAATCTGCTATGAAAAAAAAAAGAAGAAAAATGCATTATTCATCAGGCCGTGCTTAAACGTCACTAAAGCTCTTTTCGGTGGGAACCAGGCAACCGTTGAGTTCTAATTAAGAAACTGGCGGGCCTGGCTGGCAGCCGGTCCTCTTTAACATGAGCAAAGAAAACGCAGCACAGTTGCCTTCATGGCAAAATGCATGTGGTTTTACACACATGGATGCAATTATTTTCGCACGAGCCAACGATTAAATGTTGTCTTGGCGGCTCAAACAAAAAAACACCCACAGCCCAGTTTTCTTTTAAGATGAAGCGCCACAGAAGTGGTCCACGTCCCACAGAGTGATTAGAATGCCGCTTGATGTTTTGTTGACACACCCTGACAAACTTCTGCACATTTCACCGCCTATCAAAGCCGGTCGTCCCGCTGATGCGCTCAGATGCGGAATGTTGTTCTGAAGCGTCCGCCGATCCCGCCGCTCCTACATGACTGGGGGGGCGGTGGGGAGGGAGGAGGAGGCTGATCATGTGCTCCTGTGATGTTGCGCTGCTGTTTTTGGAGTTACTGACAGCCGAATCCTCAAGGTATACGAGGTCCTCGCGAGACAATCTGGGAGAGGTTCAGGCTGTCGGAGCTGCGGCGGTTGTGAATCATCTCCCTGTTGTACGGAGCAGGTTGTGAGAGATGCTAATGAACTGGAAGACTCTTCTGCAGACATACTTGAAGGTATAGCAGACATGGAGCCCTATAGCAGTGTGGCAATTCTTGAAAATAAGTTCATTTGAGTGGAATCAGGATGGTTTGAGTTCTAAGCATTAGATATAATACACATATTTGCTAAAAAAATATATATATATCGAATTCACTTGAATCAGAAAGAAGAAGCTGATTCTCATTTTCTCGCTGCTTCTTGTGGTTTTGCTTCGCTGGCAGGAGATGTTCCAGCCGATTACCGGTAGATATTTTGTTGTTTTTCTAGCTGTGCAGCAGTGAAGCGCCGACTTCATGAGTCCCCGTGTGACTCGCCACCAGATCTCTGCGGAGACACCGGCTCCCGATCTGCCCGCCGCAAAAGACACATTCTCTCCCTCTGTGGATAATTATTCCACCAACTTTGAACCCAGAGCCCGTTTGTGGACTCTGTTGTTTATTTTCGCCGTTATACTTTAAAAGCGCATAAGTTGTGTGAACTTAACTGAACTCCGGGGTAGGAGAGGGAGGAGGAGGGGTGACAAAGAGTGGCAGAGGAGGACAAAAGACAAGAAATTCAGCATCTCTGGTTGTGGTTGCGTGGCACCAGAGGCCGGCGGGTGGTGGCGGGTGGTGGCGGGTGGTGGCGGGGGCTGATGGGGGCCGGCGGGGGCCGACGCGGGCGCTGCAGTGATGCCACGGGGCAACAAAAGAGGCGACGCCGCGCAGCCGAGCGCTGCAGTCAGGACCACAATTGGCGCGCAGGCGGAGGCGGGCTGCCCGGTGCCAACGTGTCCCAGGCTCTTTGACTGTTTCTGGCAGGGGGCGGCCTCACGCGCTGCTCTTCACTGTCCGGCCGCAGTGATGCCAACCCAACCCTGCCCACTGCCAGCGCACTTTGAACACGTCTGATGCCGACGGGATCGAATGTTCAGCCGCACGTGTTGTTTTTCACAGCTTTATTGAGTCCCCGTATCTGTGGCCCAGATCTGAGCTGTGTGTGTGTGTGTGTGTGTGTGTGTGTGTGTGTGTGTGTGTGTGTGTGTGTGTGTGTGTGTGTGTGTGTGTGTGTGTGACGAACGCTGCTGACTCTCATATATATCAGTGCCATTGTCTGGCCGGGCTCCCGGTGCCTCTGAGATAGCAGCGTAATGACAGAGTGGCAGCGTGAAGATAGGCTTTAATGGCCTCCCACTCTCCACACACTCTCGGGGGCTGCCACATGAAAGCAGGAGGTCCGACCTTTGACCCCGCCGCGGCGACATGACACAGTGCTCGCCACTTCCCACTCTGCCGAGCGCAGCAGGAGCGGCGTTCGTCACGCGGCCTCGGGGCTCAGGAGTTGAGAAACAGCAATTCTGCAAAAACCTGCTTGGAAACTTTCCCAGAGCCTCTTTAGAACAAGCCCAGTGGATGGATGGATGGATGGATGGATGGATGGATGGATGAATGAATGAATGAAGGTGTGTCCGAAGAGATTGTGATGAAAAGCCACTCGTGACGTGCGCTCGTTTTAAAGGTCCTACATTTCAACTCTTTTCAGACTGGCAATATGTATGACGAAAAAACTAAATCTCTCCTCAGAGGGGGCAGCATATTTTTATTAACCCTGTGTTTACAGCCTCCTGCCAAAAACCACTCGGCTAAAGCTGATGCTCTGCTGGAAGTGCTGCTAGGTTTGAAGGTGGCAGCGTGTGGAAGAGCCATGGTTGGTGACATCACAAAGGGCTGATTCCCAGGGCGGCGTCTCCGGGCACTCTTTCTGAAAAGTGGGGCGGAGCAACAGACGTGGAGGATGAGCTTCTCCCAGCTTCTCCCAGCCCAGCGGCGGGCCGGAAACACAGCGTGCCGTCGGAAAACATTGGCGAAAGAGAATTTTGCGGCGCTCTAAATTAAACCTGAGGAAGGGAAGTTTCCCCCACTTTCCCTCGGCACTCACGTGTTTATTATCAGGCTTTACGTGCAATAAAAGGCCATAAATCTGACACGTGGCCGCCCCCCCCACTCCTCCTCCTCCTCCTCCTCCTCCACGAGCCAATCAATTAACAGCCCTGCGCTGTTGCTCACGCAGGCGAGTGAAGTCGTGTCTGCCAGGCACGCCCCCCCCCCACCCCCCCACCCCCAGCCTTCTGTCAAACCCGGCTGAGAGCTGATAGGCCGCTGCCGCAGTCAGACAGACAAAAGGTAGACGTGCTGATGAAAGACGCCAGGCAGGCTCGCCAGATGGGTGAGTGATGATGATGATGAAGGGGGGTGACGGCAACAACAGCACACGTCTTGCATCTCTGCCGCCGCCGTCGCGTTTCCTGTCTCTCCCCCCCCCCCCCTCTCTTTTATCACCTACCTGGCAGAGTCCGCGTCCTACATTTATATCACTTCCCTCTCATTTGCCCGCCGCTTTCGTTCCCCCTCCGACTTTATTTTGCTTCCCTTTAATCACACGGCACCACTGTTCACTTTGGTCTCTGCCTTTTTTTTTTTTTCTTTCTCTCGCTCCATTTCTGGCTCAAAAGAGAGACATTTTTAAAATCGCTTGGTCACGAGAGAGGGATCGAACTTGCATTTTTTTTTCTTCTCTCTCTCTCTCTCTCTCTCTCTCTCTCTCTGTCTGGATTTCTCGCCGTGACGGCCAGGGAGGCTGGAGTCACAGCTGAAAGTGTCCCGCCCACACTCGCCAGGTGGGGCAGCGGGTGGAAGCACAACTCGGAATGTGTCACCCCACTGGCCCACTTTTTAGCGGCGTTGAGGTTAAGCTAAAAATAAAGGGCGTGCGTGAAAATGAATAGTTTGGATAAGTGCGCGCGTGTGTGTAGTTGCCCTTAAAGGCAATGGTTCTTTGGAGATTATATATGTGCATGTACACACTACCAGTCAAAGGTTTGGACACACCCTATGAGCTAAATGTCTTTTCTTTCATTCTCATGACTATTGACTTTGCAGTTTCTCACTGAAGGCATCGAAACTACGTATGAACACACATGGAATTATGTAGGAAACAATACAAGTGTAAAATAACACGTTTTATATTTAAATTCTTCAATATAGCCACCTTTCATTTAAAGCATATTCAGAGTTATCAAACGTGTTTTTCTTTGCTGCAGAATCACCTTTATCTTGCTCATATTTTTGATGTATTTATGTATGTATCTGTAGAGTAGAAAGTAAAAAAAAATGTGTGTCCAAACTTTTGACTGGTAGTGTATATATCTGTATATAACATGTATAATCAAATTTGAAGATGAAGGTTTGAATGAAGGGTTTGAGTTTGGCTGGATGACGGAATGGAAAATAAGTGGAACTCGGCGTAAAGACGGCGAGGACGGCGCTTGCGTGACTTGCAAAGCAGGTTGTTTTCTTTGCATATTTGCATGTGGAGCCTGAAACCAAACATTTGACCTCATTCCACGTCTGACTTTTACCTGCAGCTTCTTTCTCACATTTTTTAGAGGCTCATGTAACATCCCTCTCTTCTTTAAGCTGCCACATTTGTCGTTGGAGACGGTTTATGTCACACCTCAAGATTCCACAGTGTTTTTGTTTTTCAGAATATGGTTAAACGCTGCCATTCTTCGTCTTCAATCTTTATTTCAGCGAGATGCGACGGTGAGTGCGGTGGGACGGATGTCTGGTGCTTGGCGTTGCTCTGCCGGGGACGGAAGAGAACAGGCAGTAACCTGAGACGGGCAGGGCCTGTTTGTTTCCTGTTAGCGCACATGATCACATTTCAGCAGCCAAGAGGGACGGGAGCTCGGCATCATGGGAGAGTGGCGTCACTAAGCGGAGGCTGGCGCGCAGTCACACAGTAGCTCGACGTCTTAGAACACGGTCGCTCTGCTTTAGGTGCCGTCTGTAGGCGCGTTTGCGATTTTTGAACACACTCCAAACAGGTATAACCCAATTTTTTTTCTCCGCTCGGCATAAGGGCACCTGTCTGAGAGCGGTGACGACGGTGAGACTGATAAGACAGTGGAATGAAGCAAAGGTTCAGCCTGTACGGTGGCATTCCGGCGACGCAGAAGAATTTCAAAAACCCATTTCCTCCTCTCACCCGTCTCTGAGTGACTCAGTCAATAAATACTCCAATCACTCGGAGCCTCAAGCCGGCTATTTGTACGGTCAGCCTTTGCAGAGCACAACTCCGGCTCTGTCAATACTGTAAAGTTTGATTTTTGTTGCCGCACGCCGTTTCTGAATCAAGTGATCTCCGGCGGCGCCCTGCGACCTCAACTGGACCAGCTGCTCCGCCCACTCTCTCCGCGAGCGGCCTGTCCAGAGCTCCCGTGTGATGGTGTTGCCATATCAGATAAGGCGCTCGCACCCCAGCAGGGCCATGTGTTTGCCGTCCAAACAGCAGCAACAAGTAATGCGGGGCAGCCAGGTCAGCGTTGTGGAGGAGGGAGGGATGGAAGGAGGGGTGGAGGGAGGGTAGGGGTGGAGCGAGGGGTGGAGCTTTGTTAAGAAAAGCAGAAATTCTTGCGGCTGGCAGATGAAGTCGGTGCATTCCTCCGAAGCGGCTCCCTATAGGCGGCCAGTGGAGCAGAGCCAGGAGCTGAATGAGAGGCAAGATAATGGTGGGGCTCAGCATTGAGCACCTCCCTGTTGAGAGCGGCTGGGACAGACAGACAGACAGACAGACAGACAGACAGACAGACAGACAGACGGCACCATCTGTCTTTCTCCCCACCTCGTCCCTGCAAAGTTTCAGCCGCCCCGCCAGCCTCCACTGATAATAGAACATCCACGGAAGTCTGCCGCCAGAGGCGTTTCCCCTTCTCTTTTTTTTCTTTTATGAGCGCCGCAGTGCTTTATTGCCTTGTTTTGAAGCCTCGCCATGAGAGTAAAGACGGGCGGAGCGAGGACGGAACAACATTAAATCAGGCCAAGCCTGCCGCCCGGACACGTGCTGGGCTACCTGCTGACCTGCTCTCTGAAGCTTGATGAGGCTTACTTCTGGTCCTGCTGTGGGAGATCAAGCAACATGCACGCACACACACAGGAAGACACACACACACATGGGAGCATGCACACTTGTTCCTCCTCTCCTGCCCTGCCATGTGTCTTTTGTGTGTTTCGGCCCGGCCAACACCCTCCTCCAAACACGGAGCTGCTCCGCTGTCCCTGTCCGTTCCCCTCGGCCGTAAGCTATCATAACGGCTTTGAAGCAGGGCAGCGGAGCGTTTAATTGGGTTACAGATTGGCATTTATGCTCCCAGGTCCACGAGATGCTGCCGGGCCTCTTAACTAGGCGCTGGGAAGTTCATGAAATGCTACACCGCCTTAGCCCCTGGCTGGCGCTCCTTAAATATGCAGTTCATTGGTGTCTTTCTATAAGGTCCCACACTAATTTTCTGATAATTATTTTCAATACCAGACTCTTGCCTGCACAATTAATTACTCTTATGGCCCCATAGATCTCTGGGAAGCTGCACATGTAGCCCTCAGTTTACAGCTTCACACTCTGTTTCAGCTCACTGTTGCTGTGCAGAGGTTCAGAAGGGGACCAAACTAAGTGTCCACACACTACCAGTCAAAAGTTTAGACGCACCTGCTCATGCAATTTATTATCTTTACAACTTTCTACACTGCAGGTAGATACTGAAGACATCAAATATATGAGCAAGATATATGTAATTATGCAGCAAGGAGAAACACGTTCAGTAACTCTAAATATGCTTTTAATGAAAGGTGGATATTTTGAAGAGTTTAAATATAAAACGTGTTTGAGTTATTTGAGACTTTTATTGTTTCATAATTCCATGTGTGTTCATATGTAGTTTGGACGCCGTCAGTGAGAAACTGCAACGTCAATAGTCATGAGAATGAAAGAAAAGGCATTAAACTCACAGGGTGTGTTGGCTGGTTGTGTGCAGAACAAACACTTACTGGGCTTGTTATAGAGATGTTACCAAGTGCTCTTTGTGACATCACAAAGGTCTGTTGTTCTCCAGTGAAGGTCTCTAAGCACACACTTTCTGAAAAGTGGAGGATGGAAATTGTTATTGTCTTTTCTTTTGAGTTTACTGACAGGTCAGAGCCTCGTGTTGTTACCAATAACTTGACAGTGAGCGCAGCACAACATGGGACCTTTAAGCTGTGACGCACCTCACCTCACTGTTGGGGGCAGCAGACACACATCTGACCAGAAGATGGCGTGCGCGGAGGGGGGCGGGGGGTTAGTGTGCGCGCACGCGTGACGTCCTCCAGCGTGTTTTTGTTTGAGTTGAAAACAAGTTGTGTCACAAGTTGGCGTAAGATTACATCATTAAATCAACAGAGCCTTTTAGTACGCGTCGCCTTGTTAGCGCGCCTTTGTTTCTACACACACAGAGACTTTTTCTTCTCTCCCAGCAGGATCTTCTGAGTGATGATGGTGACGCATCGCTCAAGTCTCTCTCCGTCTCTCGCTGTCTTTCAGGGCGAGTGCCATGCGGAGCCGTTGAGCCGGGCCGAAGGGATCTGCTCTGAACGTCATTACCGCCGACCCCCTCTGCCCGCTCCCCTCCCTCGCTCCATCCCTCCCAAGCCATGGAGCTCAAAGTGTGGGTGGACGGAGTGGTGCGAGTTGTGTGCGGCCTGTCCGAGGAGACGTCCTGCCAGGACGTGGTCATCGCGCTGGCCCAGGCCATTGGTGAGTTTGGTAACTTTCCGCGCTGTGAAATCGCCGCGACACTCTGTGGCCAAACAGGCGGCCCGAGCTGTTGTTTGCAATTAATCTGTTTTTTCTGCCCTCTTAAATGCTGCTTACGTAACAGCCCGGCGGAGCAAATTTACTGCAAACAATCTGTGGCGGCTCCGAGGCGTAAAGCTGGAGTTGCAGGGTTCTCACCACTTTCTCCCACCCACCTTTTCACTCTCCGCTGACCCAAATCAGTGCCCCTCCGCCCCCTGCATTTTCCTCGCTGCCTGCTTGGATTGGACTCGGGCTTTTCCGTCCCTTCATCCCCAGGCCTCGTTCAAGCCGTCGCCTGCGACGCCGTCGAAACACATAGCTCCAGATTTAGCACTCCTCCTTCCATAAGTGAGCTGGCTGCCAAGTCATTAGGGAGGGTTTGTCCTAATTTCAAGGTCCTCGGTGAAACTTCATTTTATTTGAACATTTATTTATTTATTTATTTATTTTACATGTTGTGCCAGTCTTACGCAGCCGCCTTTTATTCCAGTTCTCGGCGGGGAGCTGGGATTTAGAGGTATCAGCTCGCCGCTTTGATATCGTTGGTTCTCATGTCTGGATTTGTGTAGAGGCAGCGAGAGACGCAAACCCACCAGCGAGAGGGAGGAAGACAGGTTTCCATAAGCAACTATCAGGAGATGGAGAGTCTGCTAATTGTTTTTCCCCTTTTATTTGTAATTCCATCCATTTTCAATACCTGAGCTCAGGGTTGTGGGGGTCTGCTGGAGCCTCTCCCAGCTGTCACAGGGTGAAGGCAGGGTGACACCCTGGACAAGTGGCCAGTTCATCGCAGGGCCACATTGAGACAAACAAGCAATCGCAGTCATGTACGCACCTACGGACAATTTAGAATTTCCAATTCACCTCACATGCATGTTTTTGGAGTGTGGGAGGAAGCTGGAGAACCCGGAGAGAACCCACGCAGACACAGGGAGAACATGCAAACTCCACACAATAAGGTCCAAGACCCAGAATCAAACCCACAACCTTCTTGCTGTGAGGCGGCAGCGTTAACCAATGCACCACCGGGTCGCCCTACTTTGAATTCGAGAGAAAAAAAAAAACATTATTACCGAATCCTCAATAGTTGAACCTCAATCATTTCCAGCTGTGATATATTTGCGCCCTGTCTTTCTGCCTCCAGGTCAAACGGGCCGCTACGTGCTGATCCAGCGTCTCCGGGACACGGAGAGGCAGCTGCTGGCCACAGAGAGGCCTCTGGAGTCGCTGGCTAAGTTGGGCCAACATGGCAGCGAGGTGCAGTTCTTCCTTCGCCGCACGGGGCCGAGCAGCAGCGACGGGCCGAGCCCCAAACCCGACAGACCGACGGCCTTCCCTCTGCCCAAGCACCCGGAGCCCGAGGCCTCCTCCAAGCGCAGCCAGCCCAAGAAGGCCCTCACCTTCAACCTGGGGCCATCCACCTCTCCCAAAACCAAAGCCAAACACTTGAAGAAGTCGCCTCGGGACTCGCCGGAGCAACGGCCATCCCCGTCCCCGTCCCACTCCCCGAGCCCGGCGCCCTCCCCCTCGCCGCCCGCTGGCCCCTCCAAAGAGGAGGTCTTCAGGAAGGTTCTCCAGCAGCAGGAGAGACTGAGAGCGTTCGAGGCCCAGCTGGAAGCCATGGACCGGGAGGCGCACCCCTGGGAGCGCTCCCACCGCTCCCCGTGCCCCTCGCCGCTCCCCGACGCCCGCCTGCAGGAGGAGCTGGAGGCCCTGGACCAGACCATGAGGAGGAACCATGCCGAGCTGGCCGAGGAGCAGTTCTGGGAGGAGGAGCTCCAGGCGGAGGTGGAGAAGGAGCGGGGCATGAGGAGGAAGCTGGGGGAGCTGCACGCCAAGCTGGACGACTGCGGGCGGCGGCTCCACGAGTTCTCGCTGCGCTCGGCCCAGCTGGAGCAGGAGATCCAGAGGGAGGGCGCGGCCGACAGGAACGCCGGCAGGTCCGAGGAGTCGCTCGACGCCCTGGAGGCGGAGCTCAGGAGCCAGGAGAGTCACGGCACCGAGCTGGAGGAGCATCTCTGTGAGACTGACAAGGCTCTGGGGAAGGCCGAGTCCGTGCTGCAGGTAAGGAGAGAGGTGATAGTCGTAGAGAGAGGACTGTAAATGCACATCACCACCACCACCACCACCACCACCTTCACCTCCACCTCCACCCCACACAGATCAGCTTTCTAGGGGTAAAACTAAAACTCTAGAAACGGCACTCCTCTCTCACCTGCATATCGCTGCAAATAAAACCCACCGGCAGAAAAAACAGAACTGATTGTAAAGGAAACATTATTTTTACCGTGGCATTATGATAAACTGCAGAGGTGCTGAAGAAACTAATGTGACATGAATTCATGTCCTGTCTTGTACGGAAATGTGACAATGCTGTAATTACACTATAACTCAACTTGGAACAGCTCTCACCTGGTGTTTTATACATATGGTTCAATGTTCTATTTTTGTAAAAGAGTATAAAGGAGCCCTCTTTATTTGGGCCAACTTCACCTCAGCCTGTCTTGTTTTGTGGTGTTCCTGTATGTTTACTTTTGGTGATTGTCAAAGACACAGCTGTTGTATCAATAAAATCGGAACCCAATATGGGAAAAACCTGAACCTCTTCAGTTTCCTCATAATTCAGAGTTCTCACCGGGAAAAAAAAATAGGCAAGAAAAATTAATTTCTCCTTTGACTACAGTGTGGTGGAGGGTTGTCTGTCTGTTGTCGACGTTCCTTCCATCCCGCGCTGAAAGGCTGCTGCGTCCCAGTTCCACCCAAGTCATAAATAGAACACTGGCTGTAAAACTTATTGCGCCATAAAGATCAGCTTATTAGTGTCAGTCAGATTTGTCTGATTAGCGCGGCGATAAAGTTCTTCCTCATATAGAAAACATCCTGCGACGGAAATATCTTCCTCGTTTTTTTCTTCCTTCCTCTTTAATTTCATGCAGGTCCAAACTTCTACCGCACCGCCACAGCGCTCCTCCAGCCAGCCTTTCATCACTAGAAAGAAATGAGATTCTTTTATTTCCTGAAGCCGCTGCCGCGATAACTACCGGCAACATAATAGAGCTCAAGCCACAGTAACTGGGGGGGGGGTGAGTGTGTCATCAGTCAGCGGCTGATCAGCTGCGGCTGGCAGCCAAGTGTTTGAGTGTTGGTGCTGATGAGCGCGACGCTGCTGTCATTAGGCTAATGGAGGCAGACCTGCAGGTGTGAACTGTCTCACATCTATTAAACTTCAGGACACACACACACACACACACACACACACACAGAGCCTCGGCTATGACGGACCATTGCTTCTGTAGGCGTGCAGACGTATTGATTCACTGCAGATTGATAGGCGATTAAGGATGATCAATCGACTGGCCGCGCGGGAGGATGCGGGACGTCTCAGCTGCGTTTACCTCCCGATCCGAGCGACGGGATGCGTTTACGCAGAATTAATAAAGGAATTTGCAGTGAGCAGCACAGGCCTGGAACTGAGTTAGAGCCAAAAACATACATTTGATTATTCATTGTAGTGGAATGACCTTATGGTGACTGCTGGGAGTGCTCGTGGAGAGAGTAAGCTTGTAGACTCTGCTGCCCCCTTGTGGTGAAAAGATGAAGGATTTAACGCCGTGCTAGCGATTGATGATTCCTTCATCGTAAAAGTCTTGAAAATCAACCGATTAGTGTATTCACCACCGACCTTTTATGTACATCAATTTACATTTAATCATAATTTCATCATAATTCATCACTGACTGACTTTTTGTCGACACTGACGTGTGGTTTTTCCCCACTGCTCCCTGTCAGGTCAAGCAGGAGGAGCTGGAGGAGCTGAACAAGGAGCTGAGGCAGTGCAACCTGCAGCAGTTCATCCAGCAGACCGGCGTCCTGCCGGCACACACCAGCTCACGCACCGACCTCCAGGAGCAGCTGGAGCAGTTAGAGATGGCACATCTACTGCAGGAGGGCGGCAGCAACAAAGGTGTGATAAGTGTTGCATTAATTAACTTTGGGAGAATTTAAAGGCTGTGAGAATTAAGTGTTAATATTAATACCTGTCTCAAAAATGTCCCACTTGGTGTCCTATCATTCTCATACCTGCGATGTTTGAGCTACGAAAGGTACAGTATGTGGTCAACCTGCTCTTAGAACAGATACCAACATGTATCATTAACAAATTCAAACCATTGATTTTGTCAAAAAATATTTCGTTTTCATTTTGTATCCCATTTCATGTCTTTTAAATGCTCACTGGTCCTTTAAGACTCAGATTTAACCCATAAATCAGCATCTCCACTAACTGTTTTCTTCCACTTCTGATCAGCAGAATCTCCGCCACGTCCGACTGCCAAGCAGTTCCTGGGACATCCACGCAACCTGCAAAACCCTCTCGTGTCCAGCCTCAACCCAGAGGGTGTGTATGTGTGAGACCCGGCAGCTTCCTAATGCCATCCTGCTCCGACTCCTTCCCTGCCCTGCCCTGCCCGTCCCCTGGTCCAAGAACCACCAAACTTTCCACCCCAGCTTCTTTGGGTTTAAGGCTTCATCTCCCGTTTGGTTTTTGGTTTTGTTTTTTGTTTTTTTCATTTTTTGGGTGAAGGTGTCTGTATGGTGAAGGTCTGTGCTGCCACTCAGCGGTTCTCCCGTGTTCTTCCTGAACAACGTCTTTTTCTGCACCCTCACCGCTTCCCCCGCTGCTGACTCCTGACCTCGACTTTGTACAATAGACTTCCATTTTCCCATGTTTCCCTGCAAGCTTTTAATCCCCCTGATTTTGCCTATCCTTTCATGTGTCTGTAGCTCCTCCTCCTCCTCCTCCTCTTCTTCTCACTGTTTGTTAATGGACTAACAGTAGCTGCTTACATGGCAACTTTCTCCTAATCCCTATAATATAGAGCGGCTGTCCCTCCCTCCCCCTCTCTCCCAGGTCAAACTGATTCTACCTGCTGCTCTCTCCCCCTCCCCGTGCCCCTCACCCATGTGACCTCTCGATCACACTAGGAGCGACTGTAGTAGACGTTCTGATTGTAGCCTCGTTGTTGATCTACTGTGACACTGAACGACACCAGACCAATGTCATCTGCCTTGTATGTATGGATGCTATTTTGTGTGCCGGCTCGGAGTGTGTCTATACAATGCCTTGTACTTTGGTGACACTTGACTTCCAAAGAGCGTGGGCCCTTTCACGGAGGGCTTGACATAAATGTAATGCACTCCACGGCCCCCCCGCCCCGCTCGCCTGCTGAAAAGATGTATCCTCCAGTCTGTTTTCTGCGCCGCTTGAAGCCGCCGCAACTTTCTTCTCGCGGAGCTGCGAGCTTTTGCCAGTTTATTTTTGTCGAGCTCCGCGCTATTAAGAGCTACACATTTACTGCAGAGCAACGGGGCCGTGGCTTGTTGACAATACTTGTGCATATATACTTTGTTTTTTTGGTTGTTTTTTTTTACATTTGCTTACACTGCACCTGACTTTTGACCTGTCATGACTCATAATGTGCCTCTTTCACTGAACAATAAGCTAACTTTTAATTGTAAAGCATAACAAGATCTTTGCTGGTGTCCACGAGAGACGTTCTCTGTACCTCTCTCTCTCTCTATGAACATATATATATATATACATATATATATATATATATATATATATATATACATCAGCACTTAAAATGTTTATCTTATCTACTCCTATGATTTTGACAGGTCAAAGTGTTTGCATGCGCTCTCTCCTCTGCCCCGTTTCTTTGCGGGTTGGCAGCCACTCCCTGCTTTTGGAAACAACAGGCATCTCGGTGCGTGTTGTTGCTGAAAACCGATTCTCCTCCAAAAAGCTCTGTCTCTGGCTGGTGACCCCTCAGTCTTACCTTGCATCCTCCCTTGGTGACGGGATGAATCCAATAACTGGTGTTGTGTCAATCCATCCTAAGCATGTATTGCTGGCTAGACCGCGGCAGTTCCCCCCTGCTGTGTTAACCAAAAGAAAGAAAGAAAATATTTTTTCCAAACAAAGGGATCGTCATCCCCACTCATTTTTGTGTGTCTTGCAGTCGTGACATCCAGAGAGCCGTCATGGAGATAAAACACGGACCGCAGGGCCAAGGGAAACTTGGCCTGTTTCACTGTTCTGTCACCATCACTCCCTATTTAACCTCTTTCTTTGTAATTCTCTTGATTATTTAATTAATCTGCTCAGATATACATACTGTATATATGTAAGACACATATATTTAGATTTTTGCTACTGTAAACACTGCAAAGTATCTGTATGAAATGTAAAATAATATAGAAGCCTTTTACTTAGAACAATTATGACTATTACTGTGTATTTAAATAAAAGATCATGTGCATTGTGTATAGACTATATTTGTGACTGATTGTTAATGGGCCTTTGGGGGAAGTCTAATTGATTATAATTCTGCTTATAATTACAGAAATACTGAGTCAATGTGTGATGCATCGAAATGACCCTGTATTAAATTATTCACCTATAAATCGTGTGCATGTTCTAAGAATTACAGTGCGGTGGAGCTCCTATGTAAAGTACATGATAAATATAACATGGCCACTAAAATATGAATGCTGTCCTCGCCGCTTGTGGTACACCGGACCTTTTGCATCATTATTTCTGAGCTTTTTGAAGCCGCTACTCGCTGCCTGCTGATGGAAGAGCATTTTTGGCAGCCGGGTTAAATTGTGCCATAACAGTTGCCATCACAGTTTGATGTTTCAAAGCTGCGTGTGGTACAGCAGTTACCATAAAATATGCAAAATTGTCTTTACTAATACTTAGCAACAGTGATATGTGCGTCAGCTGTCGGGGAATTCCCCACAGCTGAGAAAAGTCCCTCCCGTACATCTTTTGTTTGCAGCAAGGAAATGGAATTCAGTGATGTCACAAAGGGCGCTGGCAGGGGACAATCCCAGTCACATGTTCCAGCCTCTGAGACCTCCTCATGCTTTCATTATTTCTCTCCGACCGACCGTCAGGTTTCAGCAGCTGGTGTTGCCCATGTGCCCGCTCTGCCGTTAAACTGAATTCACCATCAGAGGACGGTTGATTGTTGGACGCTGTGGACGTCCAGCGCTCCAGTCCCTGTGTGTTACGTCACCGTACGCTTTGGTCCTCCACCCCTTTCCTGTTTGTTTACCCTGGGGAGTAAACAGATGAGCTGTCTCTCTCACACAAACACACACGCTGACACCCTCACTGACTTGAGCTTCTTTGGCTCTCTGGCTAACCCCAGACTGAAACCCTGTTGATGTCTATAAATACTCTATTGTGCCCACATGTGCCAGGCGCTAACCCTCGAATACGCTTAAATGTACGCCACGTGCGCCCAGGATAGCCAGGCTTAATTGAGCATGTATTTACTTTTCTATTCTAGTGTATTTTTCTCTCTCTTCAACCTGCTTCAAAGTGACGTCAACGCTGTGGCTCTGAAGCGTATGTCTGCGGCGTACGAGGTAGATATGATGATTCGTTATGTAGAATTGGATTTTACTGAGAAGATTTGCAGCCGTCTGGCTTGGCGGGGGTTAGGTAAGCTCCAAATCCTTGTTTGGGTCCCACTGTCTGACTCGCAGCCTGATGTAACACAGACGACAACCCGTGGACACAAA
Organism: Nelusetta ayraudi; assembly: GCF_046127955.1. Taxonomy (NCBI): domain Eukaryota; kingdom Metazoa; phylum Chordata; class Actinopteri; order Tetraodontiformes; family Monacanthidae; genus Nelusetta; species Nelusetta ayraudi. Next base: position 899,003 of record NW_027466175.1, on the reverse strand, counting down.
GGATATTACACATTGACCTGAGGTCAAATCTCCCGCTACACCGCCGACCTACTGAATTCACGGTGAACCTGGAGGAGGCTTTGACTGCTCATGCAATCCTAAGTGACGTGGAATTGCAGCGTAAAACATAATGACGTTAAAATTCTAAACGTCACCAGAGCTAATGTGGACATTACAGATTGGATATTATTCCCCCCCTGTTATGGTACACATGAAGTCAAATTGCACATTCAAAATCAGACACTTCCTATCTAAACCCAGAGGCACTCCATTCTCATAAAAAAAGGCCATTAACAGATTATGGCAATGTTTCAGGACGCCATGACGAGGGGGGAATTATTTTGGCTTGTACAATGGCACTCCTCGTGAACCCCGTCCACTGGAGGGATAAATGTGGAAACTGAGCATCGGGCCACGCTCGCTTGCCCTGCTCTCTCGCTTACAAAGTGGTCGATGGCTGTCATGAGAAGCACTCCAGAAAGAAGGAAGAAGAGCCTCTGCGTGGATGTCAGCGGGCGTCTGAACGTCCACGATATGATGATGATGATGAATGAGATTGCAAGTTAATGAGCCTGACACGCCGCACTTATCTTCTCCTCTAGCTCCTAATGAGTCATTATGCACCGATGGACATAAAACACCCCCCCGCAAACCAACTAGCAGGAAATTCATTTCATGGTAAAGAGAGAAGAAAATGCAAAATGGATTGGAGTATAAGCTTTACTTTGCGCTTGAGTGGCAAGTTTGTTTTTACAGACATACAAAACAAAATGTAGGTAAAGCTGACTTAGATTTACTTGATCCAAGTGTCAAGTTAAACAAAATGAACATGTACAATAAATTCAACATGGATTTCCTAATGTAAACGTTTCAGAACATTGCCGTTGTTTCTAGGCTGACAAAAAAACGTAAAAACAAAAAAACAGGAAGGTTCCTTGACCTCGAATATGGGAGCGGTGACTGTGGTGATGTATAGCTTCACAGATGAGAACACAAACAGGAACAAAAACACTCACCGTGTGTCGTGTCAGTAGGTGGCGGTAGAGAGGTCGGCTTCTTAAGAGGCAGAGGGGGAGTAGGAGGGCAGCTACTGCCTTAAGGGAGAGGACATGTATGTATGTGTATGTGATCATAGGAAGTAGGCTACAGTCCGCATGACTAGCAGCAGTCACGTCCAACAACAGGCCTATCCCACCACTGGATAGGAAGGCACATTACTGTGTGCGTGCGTGCGTCCGGATGTGGCTGGTCTTTGGAAGCAAAGGTGTGAAGTGTTTCCAAAACCAGGTTAGCCGCTGTCACACGCACAGTGGAACTGGCAACTGGCACAATGTGCGTTAGTCAGTGGCTCACCTGATCTTAGATGTCAGATATGACATCCGTGAATAACCTGCGGGGCGACAGAGACAAAGGCTGTGCCATAAAACACAGTGCAGTCAACGGGAAGAGAGATTAGTGCCTGGGCTCGGGGCAACACATTCTTATCCTTTTATCTAGCAAAATAATAATAATAATAATAATGAAAAAAACATTTATTCATTCATATCAAATTAAATTATATAATTCATTGAATCTAAATAAATATATATTTTAAAAAAACATACAAAAAAGAACTCAACAAGAATTGAAACAAGCTTCACTTCACGAGGGATTTGAGCGACTTGAATTTGGTTTCAATTTCAAGTGCGTCTAGGAAAAGTTGCTCGGAATATTAAATATTTCATTTCAATAAGCCATTTGAGGAAAAATACATTTACAACATAAAAACAATTAAGACATAATAATACAAAAAAACAAAACAGGGGTAAATAAAAACGGGCTACTTACCAGTTCAAGTCCAGCCAAGTTTGCTTCTGAATTAAATTTAAAAAACAAACCCAAAAAATGTTTCATTTTCGCCAGTGACCCTTACCTATCATCTAATAAATTACTCAATCATTTTCTCCCTCCACATAAATCACAGTGCGCGGTGAAAGTTGGATGTGTTTTAGCCTCTAACAGCAGCGTAGCCCCACACCGACGCAGAAGTTCAGTCCACTTGCACTACCCAACCCTGCCCACTCCCCTGCATCTGCAACCCGACCTGGTTATGCAAATGAGGGCGGAACCGACGTGGCAAACAACCAATGGAGTTGAGAGGCTGGGTTGAGCAGCCCGCCCATTGAGCAGTTCTGACCAATCAAACGACGCGGTGGGCGGCCGCTGCGGCGCTAGCAAGTTTAGCCGATCTCCGGAGTTATAGTTGGGGTGCGGCGCGTTCGGTTCTGCACGTCGTACATTAGGAACGAACCATTCCACTTTGATCGGCGTCCTTCCCTGGAAGCTTATTTAGCTCCCATTTTAACCGAAACCCGATATCTTTGCCCTTTAACAGACGTTGTGTGACGTCACAGTTGATTGCAGTGTCGCCAGAGCCTATTTTGAACGCCTTTTTTGGCCAATCGGGCTCGCCACCCCTACAGTGAGAAGTGGTTGAACTCGGCTTACTTGTGTACAGTGTTGCCATGAGCGGAGTGGAGCTGTGCACGTACCAAGGATGCAGCGGGAAAGAAGGCGGACGATGATGGACGCTCAATAATTTACGCTGCGAGAGTTTGCGACTCCCAGCAAGCTTCAAATTCCTCAACACGGGCACTTTCTACTCCCAGGAAACACGCCTATAGATCCAAACATAAGCTATATTAGTTATTTAAATATACAAAAATTATGATAGGGGTCGGCTTAGCGAAAGAGCATCTGCTCAAGTACATATAGTTAAATAAAAAACACAACCCTGTTATAAATGTGTAATTGGTACACAGTGTTCTAACCCTGTCCCGGGACAGGCTCATCTCCACGACCCTGTGTGTTCGGGCGGCACCCTGCAGAGGGCAGTGCCCATGGATCAATGGATGGATGGGTGACCCCGGTGTAAACATAAACAATTCCGTGTATTGGTTTAAATTTGTTAGATTCTATGTCAGGATAACTATACGATTATTTTAGACATATATTTCAAAATAAAATAAAAATAATAATAAAATAAAACATGACGCTCTCTCTGTTTCCGGATGGTCAAGTAATAATATGCAGACACGAGGGGGTGGGGGGTGAATTATTACGACGATAGTATCGAGAGGTAAAATTTGGCTGTGAAAGCCCCTTAAAGATTAGCCGCGGCTAGGATACACATAACCCCGTGACACCAGAGGAGGAAAATCAGGATAATGCCTCGTTACGTAACCTCATAGACAAGTCAACGTTGCCACTAGAGGGCGTCAGTGACTCCCTTGATATGCCGTTTGTATTTCTCTGAAGTGAGCACAGAACGGTTCAGCGTAAACACAAAACTGACCTCATAATCCCTGTGTATAAAGGAAATATTGTCAAGCCTTTACATTTTTATTATTTTTTTCCCGATAAATCAATTTTTATAGAAAGTTTTATTTTCTTATTTTATTTTATCTTTTTTTTTTTTTTTTTTTTTTTTTTTTTTTACTATTGACTTCCAGTACTTTCTGGACTCGCTATGGACACATACCTAACGATTTTTCAATTTACGGTGTATGTTATGTAGTCAGACCTCACAGTGTAACACAATATGATATAGTGTAGTATAATAATAATAATAATAATAATAATAATAATAATAATAATAATAATAATAATAATAATAATAATAATAATAATAATGAAGCAAGGAAGGGAAACTGATTCAAACTCTTTCAGCATAATCCCTTGAGGAAATGTGACAATAGCTATATTAATAATCTATGAATACTGGGTACACCTTTATATACATATAGCTACGTATTGACCTTTGTATTTTTTTTTCTTCCAGAGATTAATTTTAAAGACCATAAACACTGTATTTAACACGAGGGAGACTCTTGGCTTTTCAAGTAAACGTGTGCTGTCTCTTTAAGAATCTTAAGGTCTCGGTCGTGTGACTGCGTTCGGCCATATCCGTCTTCAGCCAGCCGGTGGTGTCCATCAAAAACCGTGCACACTTCAAGCCACACCAGGAGACCTCCTACTTTTTGTAGGGTAGGCTTGAAATTCGTTCCAAATTCTTGAATTGAATATCAGACTAAAGAAGACTGAGCAAAGATGCGGTCTCCCTAAATAATGAATGTTTTTTTCTGCGCTTGTGATTGACGTCAGCTAAATGTAGCTGTCCCGGTGTTAGCCAGCAGCGACACCGAAGCTAACCAACGTTATTTGTTCATTTCGAAGAGTGGGACGTGGTTGTCTTGACAGTGTCACTTCTTAAATCGATTCTAAGCGTGTTGAAACATGTAAACGCTGCATGCACACGTTCATGTGAGACACGAGAGGTTTCATTTGGAACCCCGACACTTCTTTGTTTACAAATAAAGCCTTAGCATAATAGTGCAAGGCAGCTCGCTTGCGTTCACATTTTCTTATTTGTCAGCAAACAATGAAAGTGAGTTGCATCATACGGGCCATTATAGTTGCATATTTCCAGGTCCGAATGCTAGTTGTAGCTAAAAACTACGGCTTTGATGTGTATTTCCTTTCTAGAATGATGTCATAGCGCAAGAGCACATGCTGCTTGTGACAATGATCTCCACTCACGATCGACCAGAGGACTGGCGCCTGAAACGCCGTTGTCACATTGACCTCCTTTAAAATGTGTTCTTTGCATGTCCCCGGTTTTACACACATTGATTGCATTCATATGTTGGTTGTTGCAGAAATGTTTCATTAGAGTTCGTTTGCCCGCTGTCTTCCAAGGTCTAGTTCAGGTCCAGTCTGAAAGCACCTGTTCGCTGGATGGTCAGCCATGGACGACGAAGACAGCCAAGACGAGCTGATCAACCGCAGCACTTCCCACTGCAAGGGGAAAAGATCTGCAGCGTGGGCCATATCAGGTAGGGAATTGTCCTTCATCTAATGACTTAATTTGGGTAGAGAATGAGCTCCTTTAATGGCATTATGTCCAGGGCACTGATCGATCCCTATACTTTTTGTATATATTGTTTGCCCATTGCTGCATTTCATCCCAGATGACTCTGATGACGCTGAGGAGGAGTCTGAGGAGGGAGAGTCTGACAGCGGTGAGGAAGACGAGGAGTATGGCGATGAGGAGGAGGAAGAAAATGGTAGGAGTGCATCTGATTTAAGTTATGTCACAGGTTGCATTCTTGCTGAGCGTTATTTGGCTGGGATTTGATGTGTTTAAGGATGACACTGGTATCTTTTTTTTTAATATTGCTTAATGTAAACCTCAAGTCTCGTGGTTTTGTTGTAGTTTCTCCAACTTGCCATATTGACTTGAAATGGTAAAAAACATATTTCCAATGGCGGCTTACTTTTAAAGTGGTCTTTTTTTTCTCTCAAAATATCTAGTGTGTTAATATATTCACCATACATCTCAACTGCATTACAGGTGAGGATGAAGAGGAGGACGAGAAGGCTGGGGAAGGGGCATGTGGGGGAACATCTGCAGACCTCGCAGCAATGAGCTCAGATGAGGACGAAGACAAATGTCCCATCTGCCTGAACTCATTCAACAGCCAGCCAATTGCAACGCCGGAGAACTGCGAGCACTACTTCTGTCTTGACTGTATCCTAGAATGGGCCAAGGTTGGTTGGAACAAAATCCTTCTTGTCCAGCGTGAAAGGCCTTGATAAGAGAGCATGTTGTTCACTGCAATGTTTGTGTTCCAGTGCAGGCTGAATTTTTGTCTCTCTTCCTTTTCTAGAATGCAAACTCGTGTCCTGTAGATCGGCTCACCTTCAATAACATTCACCTGAGGATCTGTTATGGCGGTAAAGTGAAGAAAGTGGTGAGTCTGATCCCTTTCCAGTAGCCTAAGGCATTGTTCACATGCATGTGGATATCATACCCGTAAACATAGTTTCTGCAACGTAGACAGGTTTGAGGTCCCTAACAACAAGGGTTTTTGTGCCAGACGATGCGGCCGAAGAAAGGCGGTTATGTGCAGCTTGCAGTCAGTGTCGGCGTTTCCTGCCTGGTTTGAATGTGGCCTTGGTGCTGTCTTCATTTGACAGACCGACCTGACGTTGCCTGAAGTTCTGCATTTGTGGTTGCATGCAAACAAGATTATTTTTAAAATTCATGCATCAGTGTATGTGTGCGCATTGTTTTTTTCACTGGCGGTCCAAATATTTCTTTTTTTCTTTGTTTAAAATGCCCTTGTACACGTGGACAAGGTCTATAATTCAGTTTTACCACTTACACATCGTCTGTGCTGTCCACACTGACTTGTTTGTGTGTCTTTCTCTCACGGCCTCATTCAGATCACAGTACAAAAGCCTGTGAAAGAAGGGCAAGAGGAAGCAGTAGATTTGAACCTGGAGCAGACCAACTGTGAGGTGTGTGGGGCCAGCGACCGTGAGGATCGCCTCCTGCTGTGCGATGGCTGTGATGCTGGGTAAGGTCATGGTTTCTGTATTAAATCTCCATTTCTGCTGCGTTGACAGGAAGATTCAACCTATTGTGTCCATTCCTCCACATCTGCCCTGCTGTTCTTGCAGTGATTAGCACTGTCAGCTCACAGCAACAAGGTCATGGGTTCGAGTCATGGACCACACAGGGGTTCCTTTACAGGAGAAGCAATAATGCATAGATGGATGTTAATGAATAGATGGTTGGATATTATGTGTCCTTATCTGGGCTGGAACCTGTTGTGGGCGTGTCCTCTTCCACTTGTCTTCACAGAGGAGGCTGAATCCAATAAAGCAATTATAACAGTAGCGTAAAGCACTTTTACATGATGCATATTTTGTGTTTTGTTTCGCAGGTATCACATGGAGTGTCTCACACCGCCTTTAGACGCTGTTCCTGTGGAAGAATGGTTCTGCCCCGAGTGCCAAGCCAACAACCGTCACTCAAGTAAGGTTGATTCTCATTGACATCCCTGACTTGGTCTGAATGTAAAGGTGCTCTCTATTTTTATTTCTGTTATGGCGCAGCTCGTGAAAGATGAAGGAATTAACATAACTTGAAGTGTTGATAGTCAAAACCATGTTTTTAGGTTCAACTGCCAAAAGCTTAAATTCTACCTACACACACGTGCACAGTGTGGGCCTGCTGCCTGGCTTATACATAGTCCAGGTCCTTCTGATTGCAGCACAACAATGAACAGCTGCAGGCAACTGTGCCAATCAGGCAGAGGTTGCAGGATGGAGTTGGAAGAAGTCAGTTCACAGCGATTTGACTGTAGAGGGGGAATACAGGCATAGTAATCACAGCGCAGGAGCCACACAAACAAATCTATAGAGAGGGGAGAGAGTGGAGACCTGAACAGCTTCAGGCTGTGCCTGTTTTTAAAGTGGTCTGTTGAATTTCTCTGTGTGTTACCGCTTTAATACCACAATAACAAATGGTAAATGCCATGTTGTTGTAATTATAAATATTCTCATAGTCGGGCAATAGAGCTCAACAAAATATTTCCCCTGTCTGTCTTCTAATTTCAATCTTCATCCAGGTGATTTGGCTGAAGACCTCAGTGAGTCAGAGAGTCTTCCTTCTACTGCTCGCCATGCCTCCAGGCGCGCTCAGACTGCCGGTCCCACCAGAGCTATCGCCCGAACCCAGCAGAGTGAGAGGGTCCGGGCTAATGTCAACCGACATCGCATCACACAGGCACGCTCGTCCCAGGTTTGGCATGAGGCGTGACGCTTTGTCTTGGCCTTTTTCACCTTTCTAACTGCCACTGCACAACTCACATGACAAGACCTGGGAGTTTGTTATTGGACTGATTTAAAACAACAGCCAACATGTTTGAGTTAAGAGTGTTTGTCTAAAGGCTCCTACAGACTGTTGTCACAGGAGTTGGAGCCTTTTGTCGTCATTAACAGAAAGTTGTGGTGCATTTTGTGTTTTCAGTTGATGATGAATGTTGCCTGTGTTTTGAGCAGTAATGTGCTGAGTGAATTTGTGGTCCAACAGCAGCGTTGAAGTTCAACGTGACATTTTTCTTGACAGCCAAATAACAATATTTGTTGTGTCTGTTTATTTTGTTTTTGTTTGTTTATTCCCTCTGTGTTGCATAACAACATCTAAATTCAAGAGTCGTTCATTAGATTGTGTTTGAAAAAGAAGCCGTACGTAAAATATCAGCATGTACAATCCTAATAATTGTGTGTTTAAAATGACCTTCAACTCAACCCTGTCTTCACCAGTTGGCACCAACTTATCTGATTGAGTCGTCGTGGCTTGATGAAACCATCAATGCTGTGGTGGCTGGCCTCAACACTGCTGTGTACATACGGGACTTCACACCTCGAGCCCCAGCGAGGACCAGTAAGTTGCAAATGCAAAACAAAAACATTCACTTAGCCTTAGTTTATCTGATTATATTAACTGTTGGGTGGAGCAACGAGAAAGTTGTTGTTCTAACCAGTTCTGTAACATCCTTGTTTTCGTTCTACTTATTTATTTTTTGCAGGAAAACGAAGAAAGGTCAGAAGGAAAAAGACAACTTCTGCTGCAGGCAAAAAAGGGAAAGCAGCGGGTAAAGGAACCAAAGGGAGGAAACGTAAAGTCAGAAGGACATCCAGGAGAAAGCAGGTGGGTCTATAGTATAGTAGAGTATATTATAGTATGGTATAGTATGGTAAGTGAAGTGTTTGTAAACAGCTAATCGTTCTGTCCGTCTCTACATATGAACATTTCTCTGCTTAAAACAAGCTGCATCTTCTGCATCTTTGTCCACCAGGTGATGAAGAAAGTGGCCACTCCTCGAAGCCGCATTGCTGGTCATCTTGGGATGGCAAAGGACAAAAAGGGCTCTTCACTGCCGACAGTTTACCGGCCGTCAGAGCACACGCTTAGCGGCATGCGTGCCGACATTGGCGCAGCGTCGCTCTCTATTTACGGAGATCCGTTCGACCTCGATCCATTTACCAACCAGTAAGAAGCGGCGTTTTGTGCATTTCATGTGTTGTTGATGGATGCACCAAGCATTTCATTTAAAACGTTGTAAATGGATCTAACTCTCTTATACGCTATTGTTCTGACCAGGGAGGAAGAGGAGCAACCGGCCCGAGTTCCGTCACTGCTAGAGGCCAAGAGACGAGGCATCTCTCAGTCGGCCCTCCGCTCTCACCAGCCTGTAGCTCGACCATTCACTGCAAGCCTCTCGCGGTAGGTCCGCCCCTCGCATCCTGGGGACGTGGTTCCTTTATGGAAACATTTGATATGGAAGATTATATTTCCGTCCTTATCTCATGGCTGCATTGTTTTTCCAGGAGGGCCGGGGATGCCCATCACTCAGCGGGTGTCGTGGAAGCGGCTCCTGTGCCTGATTTGCTGGGCAGCATCCTGTCAGGACAGAGCATGCTGTTGATGGACAGCTCTGACGTCATCATCAATCGAGATGGTTCCCTTAAAGCTTCAAACCCGCGTAAGTCTTTTTGCCATAAGTTTCAAATCCACAGTGTTCAGTTAAAGATGTTCACGGTTTACTGTTTAACTGTCAAACAATACTGCTAATGTTAAACTGATTTTCCGGGAAGAGAGGTTCTTTGTCAGTGGTGCTTCTGTGCTGTTCCTTTTGGCAAAGAGGATTGGATTTTGGTTTGTCAATCTGGATTTAGAATTTTTAAACAAGGGGAAAAATACAGTAAAGAAATGAAGCTTTGACCAGAGACTGGAAGTCATCAGTTTTGATCTGTCGTGCTGGTTGTGCATGTACATTGGCAGAACAATCATGGTGTTTTTCATCAGAAAATATAAATAAAAATGGACATCCACTGGTTAATTTTCTAAATGCATTTATGTTCTCTCCTGTGTGTCTTCTGCGTCGCAGTCGTGCCGTCTTCATTAGCGCCGAGCATCAGCAGCACCACTGCCTTGCCAGACGCAGGCACCGAGGTCACCCCCGAGATGTCGCCGAACCAGGGAGACGGCTTTCCGTCCCCCCACCCCCACCCCCACCACCACCACCACCACCACCACAGCGAAGGCTCCTCCAGCAGCAGGCCTCTCCCACACAACTCACCCAACATGTCGTCATCGGGCAGTCCGCTTCTCTCGTCTCCCCAAGTTCATCCGAGGCTGCAGCCGCCCGGTCCCGTCAGACCCGCCTTCCATCCCAGTCACAGACGGGCCAGTGATCCCCAGTTGCCCTCCTCCTCCAGGTCCTCGACCCTCCATCAGGAGTCCAGCTCCAGAAACAAGGGAACAGCGTCGCCTTCGCTACTTAAAAAAGCACCCGTGAAGGAGATGTGGGAGGACGTGTCGGTGCTTCCCAGAATACCGAAAATAAAGAGGGACAGTGTTGGACTCACAAATGGCGCTGCGCATCGAAACAGTAGTAGTAGCAACCCTGCCACCAACAGCCGTGGTTATGGCATCCCAGGGACGGGAATGAACAGCTTCTCTGGAGACAAAGGGAGGCAGCAAAGTGTGGATCAACACAAGGGTCGGAATGAGGGTCAGGCCAGGAGACCGAGGCCTGATACAGTTGCCTCGTCATCATCCTCATCATCATCATCATCGTCGTCTGCCTTCTCCAACTCCTTTTCCTCATCCTCCTCGTCCGCTGCTAGCGGGCAGTATCAGTCTTCATCGTCGTCGTCGTCATCGTCCTCGGCAGCAGCAGCAGCAGCAGTGAGCTTCCGTATCAACTCTAGCGGGAACTCCTGGCATTCAAGGCGGCTGAACGCTGGGCCTCCCTCTTCCAGCAGCAGCCGCAGCACCGTGCCGGACGTGGAGAAAGACCGAGAAGAGGCGGCGCGGAAGAGGCAGCTCCGCAGGGACAAGCAGATGCTCCTGGCGTCGCGCACGCTGGGCGGGAACAGGGAGGAAGACAGTAACAGCATGTACGACCCCTTCAACCCCACCCTCTCAGAGTCGTGCAGCTCGGACGAGGAGGCCGAGAGCACCAGCTTGGACAACAGCTCGCAGTGCACCACGCAGGATGAGGAGGCCTCCAGTCTGGTGAAAGAGGAGCTGGAAGCGCACAACAGCGACGACCGGTTTTGTGTCGCCAATGAAACACACAACCGGAAGATCATCAAGGAGGAGCCGAGTGGCGCTGGTGCTCAGAGAGCTGCATCACCGGTCAGCTCTCCACCAGAACACGCAACGGTTACAAGAGAGTCGGGACAGGACGACTCTGGCACTGATAAACAAACATTATGGAGCATTAAAGTGAAGATGGAGCCCAGCTCACACAGCACACTGGAAAGAAAAGTGATTACTGCCAATGCCCAAACAGGAGAAGCCAAAGTAAACGTCGACTGCGGCCTGGTGAAGGATGAGAGAAAGACTGGAGGGGAACAGAACGGCAGTCACAACGCTCCCAGCGCTGCCCCCGTCGTCTGCAAAACCGAGCCCTCCGCCTCCACCCCGGTACCCACCAAGAAGAAGTGCAAGACGGAGACGAAGCGCGACTCCAAGTCCCCGCTGAAAGATCTCCGCCGGGGGCAGGAGGCGCCGCAGGAGTCGAGCAGCTCAGAGAGCGACAGGAGGAGGAGAAAAGAGCCTCGCTCGGCCTCGGACCAGGGCCGCCAGCCGAAGGAGAACAAGGACGAGCAGCCGAGCTCCAAGCGGCACAGGAGGAGGGTCCGCTCGTCCTCAGGCAGCTCGCACTCGGACTCCTCTGACGGGGAGCACAGGAGGAAGCAGCGAGCCCGATCACCCTCACGCTCCAGAGAAAGAAGGCGATCGAGGTACTTTTGGTTATAAAATGAGTTGAAATGAGAATGAGAATCAGAAGGTCTCCACTGTCATTGTACAACGTCAAGTATAACAAAATATATAAAAAAAAAAAAAGTGTGATCCTTGACCGTATTATTCAGTCATCATAATAAATAGATAAATTGTAAATGTGAAATCAGAAGCAACACAAGTAAACTCGCTTCTACTAATGTAGGCAAACAACCCCAGCATGTTGCCTTGATAATGTCAATTGAATTAAAAATGTACGCGTGTAGAGTTTGGGGGAAAAAAACACCACCGGTAAAACCACACTCATGCTGAAACACACAGCTTCAAAAACATGAACCTGACCTGAAAATGAAAGCGGGGAAATCACACAAATTGATCCAAACTTAGCTTTTGTCGTCAGTCATTATTATCCTATTATCCATTTTACAGCACAATGATGAACATTAAGCTTGACTGTGAAGGCGCCAGGCATTAATGTGACCTGCTGATGAACTTCCACAGTCACCGTCTCTCTTTCCTGTCGTTTCTGCTTCCAGGTCTGCTTCCAGCTCCGGCAGCAGAGAGCGCTCACGCAGGAAAAAGCCTAATGACAGCAGGAAAGAGCGTCGTGACGGCAGAGACAGCGACTCCGGGAGAAAAAAGGCTCCGAGGGACAAGAGACGCAGCCGAGCTCACTCCAGATCTCCATCAAGATCACGCTCCAGGTCCAGGTCCAGGTCCAGGTCCCGATCAAGAGACCGCAGGCATGGCCGGTCGGCGTCCAGATCCCGGTCGCGTTCGAGAGAAAGAAATAAAGAGCGGTCGCGGGCGCAGCAGACGCCGGCCTCCTCCAGAAATAAGGAGGAATCAAAGTCAAAGAACAGGAGGAGACACCGGTCCAGGTCCAGCTCCAGGGAGAGAAGAAAAGAAGAAAGGTCCTCCAAGAATACCCAGAAACCTTCGGCCTCTCGTGTTAAGGACTCGAAAGACACAAAAGAGTCGCAGGCCGTGAAGAAAGAGAAGGAAGCGGTTCAACGCTCCCACAGAGAGGAGAAAGTGGCTGCAGCGAAAACACAGGAGACGTCCGTCCATGCGAGCAATTTAAAGAGCAGGAAGGACAGGAGGGACGGCGGGGCTGCCACGGCAGCCAGGGACAAAGAGAAGAAGGCCGTAAAAGACATCAAGAAGGAGAAAGAACCGTGCCTTGATATGTTTGAAGGCTTTGCTCTCCTCAAACCGGTCAAGGAGGAAGAAGAGGAAACTGATATTCACCCTCCGGAGGTGAAAAGAGAGATCGACGTGGAGGGAAGCAAAGACCAACCCATCAAGGCCGAACCTCACCAAAGTCGCCTTTTCAAATCCGAGTCGCTCTCCTCTGAAGTCTGCCGCCTTCCCTCGGCGCTCTCGTCCCCTCCGCCCTCGTCCCCTCCGCCCTCCGCGGCGCCCTCGTCCCCTCCGCCCACCGCAGAGTTCGGCTCCCAGACGACACCGGCAGCCGCCGTCAAGCAGGAAGTCCTGCAGCCCTCGGACTCGGACGACGACGACTTCAACGTCGACGTGATGCTCGACAGCCTGGACTACGAGCGCAAGTCGGAGCCCAAAGCAGCGCCCGTCAAGCAGGAGAAGGAAGAGGAGGAGGAGGAAGAGGAGGTGGCGCCGGTGGCGCCGGTGGCGGCGGCTGAGGTGGGAGAAGCGACGGCGGCACTGGGCGTCAAATCCAAGAACCAGGTGAAGAGAGTCACCTGGAATATACAGGAACCTGAGGGGCCCCAACCTGAGAAATCCTCCAGCAGTGAGTGTTGCCTTTGTGCCGCCACCACACACACACACACACACACACACACACACACACACACACACACACACACACACACACACACGCACGCGCACGCGTGTTCTTCCTTTGTTTGGAATTTTGTTTGAAAAGCTGTTGTCTTTGGCAGAGTTGGCCCTCTACAAATTGAAGCTGAAGCAGGAAGGAGTTCGCAGACCCGCCGCAACATCGAGCCTGGTAAGAGAGTGAGAGGAGCAGTTTAACACGTGTAATGTCATTGAGGGACCAGATGAGGGCAGCATTTATCCAAAGGTAGACGAGCAGCGCTCAGTCACATGACTGAAACTGAAACTGATACTAAGCATTTCTCAGATAATCGAAACCAGAGATGGCAAATTCTTTGACCTTGCGTGGACAGACATCAGACTCAGCCGCAGCTTCCAGCTAAGGCTGCGTTCAAAGACGCAGATGTGCATCAACTGTACAAGGGGCATGGCAACAATTGGAGAAGTTGCCTGTGGGTGTCTTTTTTTTAGTTACTGGAAAATTTATTTTTGGATGGACGGAAGTCTTTTTGTTTCTTTTTTTCCCCACAACAATTTT
>NW_027466175.1:877500-880000 GCF_046127955.1 Nelusetta ayraudi | reverse complement strand
AAGTCCTCATTGTTGCCCAAACCTGAGTGATTATACATCAGCAATACAGTTAGAATAGTTATTACTAAAGTAATCAAACAGCAGATTAAAATAACGAAATCCATTTGAAGCTAATATACACATTGTACTGGTAATAAAGCATTAAGGACACTGTATGCAGCAGTAAAGAGCTCCCTGCTCACAGGGGAAACAGGTGCAGCTTTACTCCGATGTCATGAAGTGTTTTTTTTTTCATCAAGCGTCCTCCCAAGTAGCCTCCCGCACCACTCTGAACAAAGAACTGAACACCAACTTGCTGCGCATGTCAGCCAGGTGGGAGCTGCTCTTCTTCTGACTGCTGAAGGACCCCCTAACAGTTGCTCCTTCTTGCAGCAAAAAACTCCTCTGTTTGTAACTCCCTTGTTGTTATCTCGAGTGATGCTGTGTATGCGGCCAGCCAGGGGGCAGAAGATGTAAATTAGCAGTTTTGCTAACTCTTCTGCGTATTTACAAAAGCACTTGTGTTCATTAATATGCTCATCCCTTTCAAATAAACATTTAACAGTTCCCAACAATTTCAATTTAGCGCTGACCAATAACTTTTAAACTGCCATTTGCTACAGATGTTGGTCAGATGTCACTGCCCTGGCAGGTGGTGATGTGTTGTGGTGTTTGTATTCAGTCGTAGTAAAACAAAAATATCTTAAATAATTTTTTTTTTTACTTGAGGGCAGACTTCTTTGTTCCTCTTTTAATGTCAAATTTCCGTTTTGATGTAAGGTCTGCAGTGTTTGCTCTTTTTGTTGATCAACAGTTTACAACCACTTCCTGTTTTTGTTTTTGTCATCTGTGGTTTTAGGCTCTGAGCAGCATCAGCCTCTGAAAAGGAGCTGACTTGTCGCAGAACCCTCTAACCTGTCCTAAATCAGCTTCCTGTTGGAGCCTGGCAAGATTGATGTGCGAGATCTTGGAACCACAAACCCTTTGCAGTCCAGCTGCGTCGCCAGGTTAGTTGAATTTTTCAGCAGCTTTTCAGTACCTGTTTGTGGTCCAGCAAACTGTCGGTGGAGGGGAAGCAGATGTGGTGGGCTCTGAACTGCGGGGCCTCGTGCAGGTAGTGGAGCTGCAAGCGGGGAGCCGTCACCACGGTCTTGAGCATTTCTTTCTTCCTGTAGTGGATGGAGATCTCCAGGTCGTAGATACTGGGCTGCAAAGGCGCAGCCATGACCTGAGGAGGGTTTACTGCAGACAAGTAGCGCAGGGAGGAGGTTTTGTAGCTTCTGTTGAAAACTGTGTTCTGGTTGTTGGAATTACTTCATCATTTTAACCGGAATACCTTCATATTGAGCCGTCTGGTCTGGCGGCATTTGTGGCTGGATCTCAGCTGTTACAGAATAGGCGTTAGAGGCAACTGGGTTTTGCTGACTGTAACTCTCAGCCCATTGTTGCTCCTCTGTCAAGGACGATGGAAAAAAAAAAAAACGGATCAGAACAACTCGACTTTCATTAGTGGCCACAAACAAAATGAATTTCACAGCATTTCCCAAATCAACTGTACCTGTTGGATGGTTTCCGATATCCATAGCCGTGAAATTGCTGAGCAAATTTTGCTGCAGGAAGAAAAAGGTGTTATTAAATGGGTCAAGAACAAGAACATTTTTAATGGAGGGAAATGAAAGTCGGCTTGAGTTGATCACTACCTCAATTCCTAAGGGGAAGCACTCACTGGGGGTGCTGTAGATATCTGGCGTCCGGTCAGAATCCTCCTGAGAGTCTTGTGTTCGCAGATTTTCATAGTAGTCTGCGCAACAAACAAACAGGAACAGATTGATTCTCTTCAGTTGTTTTTCCAAAGCAAACTTTCAGCAGCCACAGACTGTGAGGTGCAGACTGAATCTCCCACTCACGTTCGGTGTTGACAATCTCGTAGATCTTATGCGGGTCGTCCGAGTTCTTGGAATTGTCTTGCACCATCTTGAAGCGCACGGACAGGTTGTTGAGGGCGCAGCGGAAATTGGTTTTCCATCGCGCCTTGTCGTTGGGGAACTCGTTGATTTTGCCACTGGCTACAGCCCAGGCCTGTCCGCCACAAACAGCCGTCAGCCCAAAAGAGGAAATGACACATGAAGCGCCGAGATGATTTTGTGTGTCCATTTTTTTTAAAAAAGCTGACTGGGTAGTAAACACTCAAGTATTGGGAAAAAAAAAAAAAAAAAATCAGTGCATAGTTGAATTTGTTATTTAAAAAAAAAAAAAAACTAATGGCATTTTGTAGTGACTCTCGTGCTGACCGAACCTGACAAGTTAGAAGGAGTAAAGTCAAGGGATGTACGACATGAAACAGGTTTACGACTTGAAGACACCTGACAACACACGATATCGACAGCAATAAGACTGTGTGGACTGTTCAGTTCCTCTGCATGTTGTGATTCACATCATTGTGACACTCGGTGCTGTTTGTGTTGTGCTGCCTACTGCTGCTTTGCGTCATCGCTCTCACACGCATCGCTTGACAAAGGGG
>NW_027466175.1:735000-872500 GCF_046127955.1 Nelusetta ayraudi | reverse complement strand
GTTATATCTGCCAATATATCTGTCATGACACTGACAGGCTTTATGGAGATCACAAATAATTAGAGCAAAGACTCATTAAGGTCATTTGTCCTGCAGTTGAATTCAAACTCCTCTTTGACTGAAGAGTGATTGTGCATTAGTATATGAAGGAGTATGTCAAGCCTCCAATGTTTTTATCTTTATGACTG
Organism: Nelusetta ayraudi; assembly: GCF_046127955.1. Classification (NCBI taxonomy): domain Eukaryota; kingdom Metazoa; phylum Chordata; class Actinopteri; order Tetraodontiformes; family Monacanthidae; genus Nelusetta; species Nelusetta ayraudi. The sequence goes on along the minus strand of NW_027466175.1, from coordinate 872,312 downwards.
AGGAAAGCTACCCCCCCCCCCGCCCCCCCCCGATGAACAGTCACTCAAACTGGACACTGCCACTGTTCTGAGAGCCCTGAGGGAGGTCAATGTGCGGAAAGCTGCTGGCCCTGACAACATCCCAGGACGGCTGATCTAGGAATGTGCAGTCCAGTTGGCACCCGTATGTACGGACATCTTCAACACCTCACTTGTCCAGACCATCGTCCCCTCGTGCTTCAAGGCAGCCACGATAGTTCCAGTACCTAAAACATCAACCATAACATGCCTTAACGACTTTCGTCCTGTCACACTCACACCCATCATCATGAAGTGCTTCGAGAGAGTCGTAAAGGACCACATCGTCTCCATACTCCCATCATCATTTGACCCGTTCCAGTTCGCATACCAGCCCAACCGCTCCACCGAAGATGCTATCTCCACTGCTCTCCACCTGAGCCTGGAGCACCTGGAGGAGAAGAACACCCATGTACGGATGCTGTTCTTGGATTTCAGCTCGGCATTCAACACGATCATCCCCCAGGACCTGGTATGCAAGCTGGGACCCTTGGGCCTCAACACATCCCTGTGCAACTGGTTGCTGGACTTTCTCTCCGACAGAACCCAGTCTGTGAGGGGGGGGGGGTAACAACTCTGGTGTCATCTCCCTGAACACCGGTACCCCCCAAGGCTGCGTTCTGAGCCCTTTGCTGTTCACCCTGATGACACATAACTGTCGTCCGATGTACAACTCCAACCATATCATCAAGTACGCGGATGACACTACAGTTGTGGGCCTCATCTGGGACAACAACGAAATGGCTTACAGGGAGGAAGTGGAACATCTGCAGCTCTGGTGCAAGACCAACAACCTGATCCTGAACGTCAACAAGACGAAGGAATTGATTGTGGACTTCAGGAGATCCAGACCCAGCCACACACCCCTCCTCGTCAATGACACTGCCGTAGAAGTTGTGAATAGCAGCAAGTTCTTGGGGGTGCACATCACTGACAGTCTCAGCTGGTCAATCCACACCTCCTCCCTGGTGAAGAAGGCACAGCAGCGCCTGCACTTTTTAGGGAGGTTGAGCAGAGCCTCCCTCCCGCCTCCCATCCTGACAAACTTCTACAGAGGAACCATCGAGAGCCTGCTGACCAACTGCATCCCTGTCTGGTGTGGTAGCTGCAGAGCTGTGGACTGGAAACTTCTGCAGAGGGTGGTGAGGACAGCGGAGAAGATCATCAGGTCCCCGCTCCCTGCCATCAAAGACACTGCAGACAGCCGTTGCCTATCTAAAGCCAAGCGGATCCTGTCTGACCCCACTCACCCTAACCATGGACTGTTCTCCCGTCTGGCATCTGGCAGAAGGTTCTGCAGCATCCGCTGCAGAACAACCAGATTCACAAACAGTTACTTCCCCCGGGCCATCAGATTGTTAAACGCCAGTTAACTCCCCACCTCCCTGCTGCCACTGTCTACACTGTCACCAGCATCAGTGCACTATTCCAGGACTATCTGCACATGTACAGCTTACATACATACACCCCTCCACTTGGTCACTGTTACTCTGTATACTCTGTTCATACTGTTCATACTGTTCATATTGTTTATACTCACACGTCGCTGTTTATACTGTTGATAATGTACATTACCCTATTTATTTATGTACCACCAACATTCTACCTCAAGATTTTCCCATATTTCCCATATTTCCCATATTTTTATATTTTTATCTCAGCTTGTATATAGATTTTTTTAGTATTGTATTTCTGGAACTGGGCAACGACATTTCGTTGTGAATTGAACCACTGCTGTGTTTTTCTTCATAATGACAATAAAGAAAGTCTAAGTCTAAGTCTAAGTATCTGTCAACAATGTCAACATTCAGATCATTCTTTTCATTACGCGTTCAGTATTATGTTGTGTCAGTGGCAAACCTCTGTATTGTTGATTCCACTGCCACTGCTGTTCCTCTTCACAGGGCTCCGTAGATTATGAGTGGACTTTAGTTCAGGCCAGTCGGCCGGCCAATCAAGCACATAAATACCATGGTCAGAAAACTCTTTATCAGTAGTTCTGGCGCTCTGGACAGGTGCAAAGTCCTGCTGGCATAGAAAGTAAAAAGGGACTTTATAAAACACAGGGGACCAACAGCAGCAGATGATGCGGCACATCAAATAATCACTGTCATGTTAAACTTATTGAGTAGTTTGGATACTCCTTATTCTCTATGTTGCTGTAAAATGTTTGAGATGCTCTATTTTGGTTTCTTATAAATTGTGATAGTCATTCTGACTGACTAAATATCTGAAATTGTGTGTAATGAACCTGAACAAGTTTGATGCTAAGAATTTATTCAACATTCTTTGTTTCAATGTCTGTGTTTTGTCCCTTGCTTTCGGGGAAATACCCAAACACCCAAAGGAATAACTTTTGTCACCTTGCAGTAGCGCCCTCTGCTGTTCACTGGGGAAGACAGGAGCGTGGAGGGAAACCACAGGATGAAACGGGGGATTTCCCTACAAAGGACAACCAGAGGTGAAATTTCACACTCCCCAAGATAATTAAATATGTTTGATCACACGTGATTCAGCTTGATACAACAAAACTATTGCAGCACAAAATAACATGAAGGCCTATGGCTAGTGTGTTGCACTATTTCCACTTTTAACTTTTTTTTTTTATATTTTATTTTGCCACGACGATGTCGTGAACAGTTGTGTGGAAGGAGGCACATTTGAAATGTTTTGTTTCTGATATGTTCTAAACGTGTCAAACATGGCGAAGAGACACTTCTCGATCATTTGGAAAGCCACTTTCCTCACATTAAGAGAAGCGTTCGAAGCAGAATTTCCTGCCGCCAGATGGCGCCAGCGTAGCACTTTAATGACTGGAATAAAGGGTCAGACTTTGCCCGCTGCCAAAAGTTGTTTGTGATGAGTTTCCCCGTCATGGAACGTTGTGAGTGGGCTCTTTTACGTCTACTGGCAAAATAGGAAGCGCATCAAAACAAATGGTGCTCGTGGCGTTTTATACATGTGTATGTAAAAAGTGCCGTGTTCGGTGCTGATGCTGCTGCAGTTTAACTGTCCAGTCAGACGTGGTGCTGAAACGCTGCAGGCGTCCTTTTTGCACTGTGAGCACGTTCGTCTTTCACTTTGTTTTGTTGCTCACATGGAAGAGTTCAGCTCACCTATCAGCTGGGCTGGAAAACTTCCTCTCCAGACGTACGCGAGATGCTGCATTTCTAAGACTTTGTGAGGAAAAGCGTCACAAGAGAGCGCTCAGATCTCGACACGGAGTCGAAAAGTGAGTGTGAAACTAGTCTCTGTCTCGAAATGTCCCCCCTCGAAAATGAAACGCGTCCCGGCGGCGCGAGCTGCATAATCGGCGAACTTGTGCTCGGAGACACGCTTGCAGTTGATTTGGCCCCGTAAAGCTGCTGTAGCCTGGATACAGGAGAGCGCGTCCTTGGTATTCGAGATTGTAAAGAGCTGGAGGAGAAGGATGGCAGAGGGGGGGGGGCTGATAATCTGAAGACTTGCCAGGGTTGGGCCACATTGTCAAATCCCAAAAGGCATTTCAAAAAAGCGAACCATTCACTTTCTCTCCCTCCCTCCCTCCCTCCTCCTCCGTTTCTTCCACTTTCTCTTCTTCACTCGCTGTCTTTTTCTCCTCCCTTTCTTCTCGCACCGTTGCGAGCCGTTTGAATCAACCAATGGGCCTTCAAGTTGGAGACATTGGAATGTAAATGAGCCCAGCGCGTGCTCCCGGCGCAGTGAAAGCTCGGGATTGTTTATTGAGCTCCCGGAGCCACGCGCCTGGCCCGGGGGGAGTCGGTGCGCACGAGAATCACACAGCGGGGGCGGGGCCTCGCCGCGGAGCGTGCGACTCCCCAAAAGGGGTGTGTGTGTGTGTGTGTGTGTGTGTGTGTGTGTGTGTGTGTGTGTGTGTGTGTGTGTGTCGGGGGCGCGTGTTGAAAAAGAGGAGTGCTGCCAAAGTTTGGGTCAGATCGGCTCGTGGAAGTAAAGCAGTCAAGTGAGACTTGGAGCGGAGTCGGACGCGCGGTGCCCCACGCGAAAGACACACGAGAGCTTGAGCGCCTTTCACGCCTGCGCGCGCCCTCCTCGTGCTCCACCATCAACCCCCGCGAGCAGCAGCAGCAGCAGCAAGTGTCAGCGAGACGACCATGGAGACGACGATCCTCAGCGCCGCTCAGAGCGCCTTCACCTTCGGACTTACCGAGCGGCGCCTGCACGCGCAGACGCACGACTGCAGCGTGCCCGCCGCCGCCGCGGTTGCGCACAGCGACTCGACACACGCGGCCTCCGGCTTCCAGAGCAAAGCCAAGGTGCTGAAGAGACAGCGCTCCAGCTCGCCGGAGCTGCTGCGCTGCAAGCGGCGCCTGAGCTTCAACGGCCTGGGCTACTCCATCCCCCAGCAGCAGCCCGTGGCCGTGGCCCGGCGGAACGAACGGGAGCGGAACCGGGTCAAGCAAGTCAACATGGGCTTCCAGACGCTGCGCCAGCACGTGCCCAACGGCGCGGCCAACAAGAAGATGAGCAAAGTGGAGACGCTCCGGTCGGCGGTGGAGTACATCCGAGCCCTGCAGCAGCTGCTGGACGAGCACGACGCCGTTTCGGCCGCCTTCCAGTGCGGGCTGCCCTCGCCGACACTTTCCAACGCCTACTCGGCCGACCCGGAGTCGCCCCACTCCAGCTACTCGTCGGACGAAGGCGGCTACGAGCCTCTGAGCTCCGAGGAGCAGGAGCTGTTGGACTTCACCACCTGGTTCGACAGGTATTAGGGCGCGCAGTTGCGTCTGTGCGTAAAAGCAAATAAGAAATGCCGACAAGGACTCAATGGAGGCGTCAGTTCAGTGTTTCCCCTGCGCTCTTGGAGCTGATCCGCCGCCTCCCTTCCCTCATCCAGGCTGCTTCTTGCGCAGGAGCGAAGCAAAAGTGAGAAAGAAAGGGAGGGAGAGGAAGAGGGAGGAAGGAAGGGATAGAGGGAGGGAACCACCCTCTATCCCTGCAGAGAGCGTGAACAGTCAACCTGAAGTCCCCGCGAGAAGAAGGAGGAGGTTGACTCGTGGAAGTGTTGAACTGTTGATGTCCTCCTGCATGAACAAGTGCAATTAATAGGCGAGCCAGCAGGCTGTGGACTGGTTTAATCAGCACGGCACTGCCTTATTCTACTGCTGGAAGGAACATCACAACAAGGAGGAGGCGTCTGAACACACACACACACACCTCCTGGTGTGCACCTGCGCTCCCGACTTTCGTATGACACGACATCGCAGCACAACGCAAAACACAGTTTGCCAGAAGACTTATTTTTGTACATCGAGAAAACAAAGCAAAACAATACAACCATTGTTAGTGATCAACACTGCCGCTCTTCCTGTTGGGTATCGATGAGAGGTGTTGTGTCTGTGTGGACAGCAATATGGAGGCGACTACCTGTGACACATTCTAGTTGCTCTGTTGTAATTTTGTTTTCCATAGATGGCAAGGAGACCTCTTTTATGTATGCACTTGTTCTCCGTTCCCGTAGCCTGAACTGTAAATATTTGATTTTAACAGATATATTTTGTGTAAAACAACTTTTTTATAAATAAAGATGAATCTATTTATATTACATGCTCATGGAGTTTGCTCGCTTCTTCTGCGTATACGTGAATGCGTGTGACTGAGAGAGAGGGTGATAAAGTAAGTAGGGGTGTGTGTATTGTATTTGGTGGCTGCATTCTATTCAGAGTCCCCGCGTGACCTTTTCCCGACTTGGTTTTGGCACACGGGGAGGAAAATTGCGCAGCTGGGTGCGCGCTCAATAACCATTATGGACGCACACCTTCTCCACGGCGCTTTGTGCGCATTCAGGACGAGGGGAGATTAATATTACGTTTCATGCGACGCATTGTGCCTTTTCCGCGCACTCTGCCATTAATAGCCCCGTGGGCAAAGGGGGAGGGGGGTAGAGGGGCCGGAGGGGTGCAATTCACTCCTTCTCAAAAGGGTGCAGACACTTTGAAATACGGCCCGGGGAAAGTCAGCGGGACAATGGGGACGGGTCAAAATTCTTATTGCCCGATTGAGATCCGTCTAAATAAAACCAGGGCTTGTCGCCTCGTTGTATCCCCGACTGTGTTTTTCATGGCGCACGACCGCCTCCGTCAAAAAGCCCATCTCCTGCGAAATGAGGGAGCGCGGGGGCACAATGCGCCCGCTATTGTGCTCGTCTTTGCGCCTCATTATGCCAATTATGGGAGATTTTCTTTTGTAATTAAAGCGCCGAGGCTGGATTCAGCGAGGCGAGGAGCGACCAGTATATAAGTTCACCTGGCGCGCACAGCGGGACTGGAAAATTGCCTGCAAGAGACTCTGATTAAACAATTATCAACACATGAAACGGGGGAGGAGAAAAATACTAAATAAAATCCTGACGTTAAACAACGTCACTCCAACCTGCATGACATGCATCTGCAGCAGCAGTGGACAAAGCCAAGGGACACACACTTGGAAATAAGTTTTCAGTGTGACACACACACACACACACACACACACACACACACACACACACACACACACACACACACACACACACACACACACACAGAGCCAGCGCAGGTGCAAGCCACGTGCCTGCACTCGGTGACAAATGCTCTCGCGCTCTCATTGGCCAGTGGCTCGCGCACCCCGCGTCCTCCCCTTGAAGGCGCTGACAGAATCAAACAAGTGATAAATGGCGTTAATTACGCTCCGCTTTATAACCTCCTACGTCACCGGGACTCAAAAAGACAAATCAATGTTGGGCGCAGAAGAAGAAGAAGAAGAAGAAAAAGAAAAAAAAACTACCCCGCTGCTCCATTCTCTCGCGGCTTGTGATGCGGGCCGGCGCGAGGCAGAGGGCAGGGCACCCGCAGAAAATAAGCGCTCGTCTCTTGTCCTCAAAGATTGATATGCAATTTTCTCCTCGGCACACTCGCTGCTGCGCCGCCTCCAGAATAGATTCTTCATTCGTTCTTGTCACTCCGTCCACGGGGTCGTTTTCATACCCTGACAATGCGTCAAGGGCGATGTTAATTTCGCGTATATATAGTTCAATGGCGAAATAATCAATCACAACGCGCCCATGAACTCGCGCGGGTTTTTTTTTTTTTTCCACGTATGCATAAAACATGGATACGCAGAATGCACACATACTGAGAGCGCAATACAAGCCTGAACCTGGCTGGTGAGGAGGTCTGCTGCTGCTTGGGCTGCAGCCATGGAGGAACCAGTGCATTGCTGGTTGCAGTGTGAGTGGGGAATTGCTCCAGATCAGGTTGTAAACAAGCATCCATCAGTGTGTGTGTGTGTGTGTGTGTGTGTGTGTGTGTGTGTGTGTGTGTGTGTGTGTGTCTTCTTCAATAATCTGAACACACTGCAGAAGCTGTAAAAATAATTTTTGCTTGTTCCGCTTTTCAGAAAGTTTGAACACACTGCAGTTTGTGTGATGATCTGTATGAAGAAAACAGATGTACAACAACAGCAACAGCAACAACAACAAGAAGTGAATTTAAACTTACTTATAATGACTCATCGAACAAAACCTAACAGTTAGAAGTCAGCTAAATAACCCGAAATGCAACTGCATGATGAAACCAGCGGTACTCCCTGTGCAGCCAGAGTTCCATGTAAGTGAAAAAAAAAAATGCATGCAAATCCAATCACTGATCACAGAGCCACAGTTGTGAGAATGCAAATACATGAAACTGGCGGGCGGTCGCCTCAGACAAAGACTTGATGACCCGGGGCAGAGCGGCGACGGAGGCAGAAAGCAGCGCGACCCTGAGCTCTGCTTGCAGAGGTGTTAATCTTTAAACACATGCACAGACATTTTTCTATGTGACAAAAAAACTGACATGGGCCAGACTCATTCACACATGTCTCACACACACGTGTGCAGAAGGAGGGATGGGCAGCTGGACCACAGACAAATCTGATGACCTCTTGGCTAATGATCCAGTGAGGTCCCCACCAAGGGAAACACTGTGGGTAGACTTCACACAAATGGTGCTGCTAAGCCTGGTAAGATACTCACACCTCCTGTATACAAACATTTCTAAAATGCCTTTTGGATCACATTATTATGCTGTGATGGATTTGATCATTTATGATGAAAGCATTCCCACATCAGCAGCATGCTGGTAGATCCATGATTGAAGCTCTGTGGCTGTCATAGCTGTGCTAAGGTTCAGCGTTGCAGTACACTGGAAGGAAGACAAACAGCACGGACATCAGGCTGGAGGCAAACTGGAGACAACAAACCTTGTGAAAAATGAAAAATGAATTGCTTAAGGTTGCCTGAGAAGTAGCAGTGTGTGGGAGTGAGGGCTGAGTTGTTGCGATCAAGACTGCAGAGCCAGACTCCAGCGCACCTGACGCCAGTCCTGAAGCTGAGATTGTCAATCAAGTTGAAAGTACCCTGAAATCTTTTTCACAGGACAGTTGTTGCAGAGGAGGCACGAGTCGCTGTTGCAGAAGGGAGCTTGGAGTTCACCTGCCTCAAGGTACTGCCATCACAAGCCATGTCAAAAGTCAGAGCTGGAATATGCAGGTGATTTTGACCATCAGGGTGACGAGGGGAAAAACAGTGAATTCCCTAAAGGTTCTGGTCGAGTTTGTATGATGCAGGTTTTCCCATCAAGCTCGCTTGTGAGTGATCTGTCCCCTCTGAAGGATTCCTGCTGGAAAACTTTTGATAATAATTCAACCTTCTTTTTAGCTCTGCGAAAACTGATGGTTCAGTGCCTGTGACGTTGCGGCTGATGTGTGTTGTGTTTGCAAACAGCCACCTGGTGGCTGGACTAAAAACAGCAATGACTGTGTTCTGAGACGATGGCTTCAGGTCATGATGCAGCATCACTGCCATTGATCAAAGTGTACAGTCATCTGTTGTTGTTTGCAGTCCAACACCTACAGTGCGCAGTGTCTGGTCTCCTCTTCAAGGAGCTCATTCATTCATTTGCTTTGACAAATGATTATTCTACACTAGTTTTCAGTGTCATGCACAACAAACCATTCGTTTGCTTCCAGAAAACCCCCCACCCTTGTTTGTGCGTGTGAAGAAAATAAAATGGCGTTATTACATTTTATGCAGGCATCATCATAATTCAAAACAACTTCTAATTGGCAATCAAGTTGGTTTGTTTTCTTTCTGTGTGTATTTTATTTGTCAGATAGAACAAATGTGCAAAACGTGACCTGTGATGTTTGTGTCTTCCTGCATGTTTCCATGATGAGCTTTTTTTTTTTTTTTGAATGAACAGATGTTTGTGGATAAATGAGAATGACAAAATTTCACGACAGTTCTTCCTCCATTCTTCTGCTGGTTTTGTTCGCCTCCGCTTCCTCAGGTAAGAGCGCAGCTCCATCCATGTATTTGCTCTATTTTCTTTTATCTTCACTAATATTTGATTTTGATCGCTGTTAAGCACCTTGAGTTGCAAGTCATTGTATGAAAGGTGCTATACAAATACAATTTGATTGATTGATTGATTGATTGATCCTATGACATAACTATGCTTCACGTAGCCTCGCTAACTTGCATCAGATTACTCAAAGGAAATGCACCTCTATTGTTTATTTATTTTATTTTTTTAAATTTTAAGGCAAATTTTCAAAGTTTGCCTTAAATTCATATTATGGAAACTGTGCACTGTGGAGTATGACAGTGGAAGCCCGCTGGGCAAAAAGAGGATAAGTCAGCAGTATAGCCAGAGATGTGGATGAGTAACTTTTCACTGCAACATTGTTTTGGCTCTCTGATCGCTTCTTGCTGTTCTGAGTTACTCTCCACCGTCCTCACGCTCTGTATTGGGCCCAGCTAAGTGTGGAAATCCTCCGTGTCTCCGTGACAAAAGTCCTGTCGCCCACAGCTGCCAAGTCACTCTCCCTCCCTGACAAGAAAGTCACTCATTCAGCCCATGTTTTTCATTAAAGAAATCTTCCCCCCTTTTCAAGGGAACATCTGAATGTGAGCAGCTCAGCACTTTTAACTGACACCTCTGTGGGCGCGTGAAAGGGCCACTAAACTTCAGACGACCCAGCAGAGGAGGGAAGCGGGTCTGGGCCCTGGAGGGGCGGAGAGGAGAGGAGAGGAGATGGGAGAGCAGGGTGGAGGCTGTCGGGGTGGAGGTGGCAGGGGCTGTCATTTGCATGGACCATTGTGCTGCACAAGTTTGGGTGCTTTTTTTTTTTTCTATCTGGGCCCGGGCCCTTTTGGCCATTTACTTCCACTCTGGCTGGCTGTGGCTGGCTGTGAATAGCCTCAGCTCGGAGGAGACACAAAGGCGCTTTTGTGCCGCGGCTGCACCATATTCATCATGTAATGCCTGTAAGACAAATCTGATTGGACGTCTCTGTCACTTTGATGTGGGTCCAGGGTGCGAGTGGCCCTGAGATGGCTAACTTCACCCTCCATTGCCTATTCTGCGGCATTGATACGGGGACGGAGGCGAGGGCTGGAGAGGAGAGGTGGCTTGGGGAGCAGGCAGGGGGTCGGCCTCATTATTTGCAGGAGCAAATTCATAATAAATTTCCCCGTTTGACAAAACCGGGTCGAGATGATTGACACTACTTTACGCCGGGTCGAACAAAAGCCCTGATTTGAGCGGAATACCAAATGAATGGGGCGAGCGTGGACTCAATTCAAACAATTTAAATTTCTCCCTCTCCTCCCTTACTTCTCCCCCCACCCCCCACGCACCTCTCTCTCCCTCCTCCCTCCCCCTCACACTTACCCTCCTTTTTTTTTTTTCTCTCCGTCTGAAACTCTGCGCCTCTCTTTTGTGCCGGGACATTGTCGTTTTACATTTTACAGCGTTATTCTACTCCAACGGATGTGCTAATTGAGCCGGGTTAAACTGGATGCTGGTGGACGTCTGTGATACTGAGCTCATTCTGCACTAATGATGGTAATGATGGGTTCAGAGAGTCTGCACAGCCGGCAGTGTGTTTCTTGTCCTGAGTTATAAAAGGATTTTTCTTTCTTTTCTCTCTTTTTTTTTTTTGGCTCCACGGTGACTACAGTGATGGCAATTTACCCCCATTGGACTTAAAAGACGAAAGAGTTTAGAGCAGTGAACTGAAGGGGAGGAAGATGACGGTTCACAATATCTACTTTTCAGGGTGTTCTTTGAGATATTCCACGTATAAAGCATATATGTAAAAAAAATAAAAAGAAACATACATCCATAAACACATCCATACATACATCCATACATACATTAGCATCATATGGGATCTTTACGAAGGTGGAAGAAAATACTCCCACTACAGTAAACGCCACCAGCATGTCAGACAGAACTAATGAGGGTCACTGAGTTTCCTATTTTACCAGTCATTAATACATAGTGTATGCACCTAAAGGCCCTCTTTAATTTTGACTTTATTCATTCAGGGCAATAAAAATTCAGTAGTTCATAAATACGAATATGTGGCTTAAATGAAAAGTTTCACTGAATAGTGAAATTCGCCGAGCAATTTATTACTCTAATTACTCGGCACTTTCTTTACGCGGCGTCGGAAGAAAAGCCGTGCGTGGGCTTTGCGACCGTCCTTTCACCGTTGGGCCTTGTGTTCGCCGCTCCGGCCGCCTCATTAGGAGCTCCATCCCCGCAGCTCGGCCCTCGCCGCCGTTGTATGCGCGCGATGACATGTGACGGTAAGTCATCAAAGACACAAAACAGGTGCCGCCCTCGGGCCGTCTCTCCCTACAAAACACCTTATGTCGGGGGGGCTTTTCTCCCCCGGGGGTGAATGTGCTTTGGTCTTTTTTTGTGTTGCTGTGTTTTTATTGGCTTTCATGGATGCCTCTGTGAAGATCAGGTGCATTCCTTCACTCAACAATACACACCGATGTCTCATAGTCTGCACACGGGGCGGGCTGCTGTGCACACTTTCCGACCGTCGACCGTCTGCGTGTCAGAGGTCACGCGGCTCACCCCTTACACTTTTCTTTGTAACACTCTCTCCTCACACACACACACACACACACACACACACACACACACACACACACACGCACCTCAGCAGGTTGGAGCTTGTCCCTGGAGAACCTGCTCACAGTGACACAGCACGGTCTCATCAGCCCTCAGACACGCAGCGGCCTCGGCTCAGGATCACATGCTCCGCTGGGCCATTGTTGCGATTCAGACCGACAGTAGCGCACGCAGATCATTTCTTTTATGCGGCCGGTGAATATCTCTGCGTGACACAATGGGAGAGCCCTCTTTGTGGCGGCAAAGCTTAGCGTACCCTTAGCGCGCCTGATGAAAAGTCTGCGCTAACGGCCCTGAAAGGAAACATGTAAGCACATGTAGGATTAAGTAACAGTCCAAAAAAAGAGGGGGGGGCGGGGGGTAGTTGAGGGGACGGTGGGTCCGAAATGTTATGTGTAAGTCAAATTTGTCAGCTTTCTTCAACCCGTGTCGGCATTTTTTTCATAGACCTTTAAAATGACATTGCACCCTTCAGTTTTAATGTCTAACAGCCAAAACACATTGAGTTCACTAACTTTTGTTAACTAGCTAACTAACTCAGTCCCTCTTACTTGACTAGGTCTACTTTAGTTTTGAAATAATAAATATGATTCAACCACACATGATTCAATCACATTCTAATTCCACTCCAAATATTCCATTAGGAAACATGGTTTACCAAAATTAAACAACATTTAACAAATAAAAGGATCTACGAGAACGTAAAATATTTATATGTATACATATCTATCTATCTATCTATCTATCTATATATGTATATACATATATATATATGTATATATATATATATATATATATATATATATATAAAAGACATATGTATATGTATAAATAATGTCACTGAAAATGTTTTTCTTTTTATTTACAGTTTCTAAGATATTTATGCTATGTTGACATAAAGATCAGTTTAGAAGAGGCCATATTGCCCCACTGTGAATCTACAGCAGGAAATCACACAAGATATTAAGTGAATTAAAGCGGGACATCAGCCGCTAATTCTGTTGCACTGCACCTTTAATGCCGTTTCTTATTATTCATTTCTTGGTCTACTTCTGCTTTTCGGAGGGATTATAAAGAAACATCTGTCAACACTCCCCCATTTAGAATTTAAATTATTCATGGCTGACCATAGAAAGCAGCTATGAATTTCAGAAAACTGTAAAACCTTCACAAGTATTTCAGGCATCGACATAAGAATAATTTTCACACAAACATGCACACGGACACATAAGTCCACACAGTACTATAGTGCCCCCCACCCCCGCACCCACAAACTATTCTGAGCAGAGGTGCCCTGGCTCCCAGAGTCCTGCCCCCTCCCTGAAAAACAAGGTAAAGGGAGGATTAGTGAGCGCCATTTAGGGGCTCCTTTCAGCGCCCCATTTCATTTCATTAGCTTGTGACCTCTCCAGTTAATTATTTTGATCTGGCCAAAGGCTCGGCCTGCTTTTAATGATCCTGCCTGACTCGCCACCTCCCCCCCAACCCCAACGCACAATGCTTAACACAGCCATTGAGGGCGAGGAAAAGGAGGAGTGAAAGGGAACCAGGAGAGAAAAGGGCGAGATGGAAAGTGGCATTTACCAGTCACCAGCGAGGACCTGCTGACGGCAGGGCGAGCGACGCCCTCACGCTTGTTTTCTTCTTCTTCTTTTTTTTTGCGGAGCGCATACCATTGTCCCTCATTGATGGAGTGGCCGCCTCCCCCTTTCTTGGGGGCATAAAAATCAGTGCGCAGCTCTAAGCTGATTTCAGTGGAAGAAAGGAGGGGGTGAAGGAGGGCGAATCCAGCGCACCTCCTTCAGAAACATCAGACGGACGTGAGAGAAGCCGGACTCCTGCAACCAGTCTGAGCCTGAGTTGTTGTGAGGACGGGAGGGCTTTTCATTTGTGTGGTGGTGGTGGCGGTGGTGTGGGAGGGTGTGTGGGTGCAGTTACATACGTCATGTCTTATCGGACAAATTGAGCGCGCACGCAACTCATAATAGAAGAAGCGTTGCCAGTGAAAACGGTCGAATGTTTAATGTGTGAATCCATTACACAGCACAAACACAAACACAGTCACTTTCTGATTTTTCTGCAATTTTTGTGCAAATACGACTGTTGCTCCAACTCTAATAATGGGGAATCACTGGGCAGCTCTTTCCACCTCCTCTCCTCCTCCTCCTCCTCCTCCACTCCTCCCTTCGCTCCACCTGTCTCTCGGTTGCCTCGCCGCACTAATTGCCCCACTTGTTTCGTCCTGCGGCTGTTTGTGGAGGCGATGGCGTCCGTTGACTCGAGGCCACGCGGCTCCATATTGAAGGCAAACACAATAAAATGTTCTCGGCTGGGCTCCTCCCTGCTCTTTACCCACATGCAAGACGTTATCATTTATTTATATTTTTCCCCTGACCGGACCATGATGATGGTAGCGTTGGTCCGATTCCCCCCCTCTCTACCCCCCCGACCCCCCCGACCCCCCCACCCAACCCCTTCTCGCTCCCTCTAAGTCTGTTTTTGTGCCTTGTATTTGCTGGCACTGCTGCCGGCCAGTTTACTCTGTCTGGCTATGCATGTAAAGAGTGTCCCCTCTTTGTTCTAGCCATGGGCCCTCAGCCAAGCTCCCCCTTCAAAACTTAAGCCGCGTGCGCACACACACACACACACACACACACACACACACACACACACACAAGCAGTAACACACACACACACACACACACACACACACACACACACACTGACGTTGCGTGCGTGTAACCTCACTCACCCGCCTCCCCCCTTTTTTTTTTACTCTCTCAAACAACTCTTTCCCTCTCCCCCGCCCACCCCCCCCTCCCTCGGCGCTGATCTCACATTTGCAAATAACAAAAAAAGGAAAGAAAAAAAAGAGAAGGGGGGCTGGACGGAGTCGCAGAGACAAGCATCACTTTAAAAAAGCAGGTGTCCAGAACTTTTCAGCGCTCGTCGATTTCAAATGGAGACCCCTTAACCTCGGAGCCTTTCTGGCTGGTGGCTGAGGTAGCCAGTCAGAGGCCTAATCAGTCTCCACTGACAATACTGGGAGGTTGAGGGCTGTCACTCCTTTTTTCAGACAGGGGCTCCTATGAAGCCGTGGTGGGGGGGAACCCCCTGATTGATTAGTGCCTCTTTATTGAAGTGTGTGTGTGTGTGTGTGTGTGTGTGTGTGCATGCATGGAAGAGAGAGTGTGTCTATAGGGGCCCTTCCAGGAAGCTTCATTTAAATCCAGCCAGATAGAGTACTATAATTATGACTTTTTCTTTCTGTGGGCCGGTTAAAGCTGACGCAGAGGGTTCTTATGGCTCACTTCACCCTCTCAGCCTCCTAAAGAGAGATTATTACTGGCCCTAAGAGCTCTGGCCAGTCAGGCTCATCAGCATGGCTTTATAGACCTGAGAGAAGGGCCAGGTTCAGAGTAGGGCTTCAAAAAAAAAAAAAAAAAAAGACAAAGAAAAAGAAAAAGAAAAACACACAAAAAAGGCTGGAGGGCTGAGTTAGAGACAAGTCACTGTGTAATCCCATTTCAGCCTCTTTCACTCCTGCCAGGAGGACTAAAACAATATATGTAAAATGGAAAAGGTCCAAGGCGGCGCGAGCTCGCCCGCTATCACTGGCACGTCGGAGCGTCGCTCTCCGACAAACAAACAAACAGGAGCCGACTGGGGGTCAGATAAATTAGTGGGATGTGTGTGATCCTGTGTGGCCTGTTGGTAGGAGGTCTTCCTCTGTCTGTGTCTCCATTTATCAGGTCATCCTCTATCAGTGTGAGTCTGCAGCCCTGCAGCGCCGCCTGCGCCCGGGCCCAGTTCCTATTGTTCGCTGACAGCTCCTATCTGCTCCATGAGTCCACATCAACCCTCGCTCGCTCGCTCGCTCGCTTGCGTGCGTGCGTGCGTGTGTGTGTGTGTGTGTGTGTGTGTGTGTGTGTGTGTGTGTGTGTGTACTTACCTGCACTGTTGGTGGGCTCTCTCATAGTCCGCTCTATAACTCTGTAACTCTCCATCTCCATCTAATTTTTCCCTTTTTTGAACCACTGAGTCAGATACAGCTTGCTGCCTTGCTCTCCCTGTGTCGTTACATAATAGTAACAAGATTCCGTTAGTTGTGCGAATTGGTCAGGAGGCTCTTAGCATCCATAAATAAAAAATAATGAGACAGGAAATTGTTTTGCCGCACCGCATGCAAAATTAGGGCCAATATTAATGCGAGGTTCTCGGCATCGCCACCATTTGCGAACCGAGCACGTTGTTGAATTGAGATCCTGCAAGATTCCTGTGGTTTGAAAACTCTGACTTGCAGAGAGATGTGAGGTGCTGTCAGACATCAGTCTTTCAAAATAGTTTGATCAAAGTCTGACAGTTGGCAGTCATTAGCTGTTTCCAGCCGATCAGATATACAATAGAAAGCCTGTAAGGTGAAAAGAACAATGTGCTTGGACAAAAACAGGCAATAAATTCAATTGGTTGATCAGTCCTTCGTTTTTCAACTAGCTTGGATTTAAACATTGACCCTAGTGGCCGTTATAAATAACAATGTTTGCTTCTACAAGTTCCTCCTGTGCGTTTCCTTGTCCTTTTCCCGGTGTTTGTGGGCAAAAGAGTCTCTTTTCATTATCACTGAGCTCGTCTAACATACGTCTCTGGGCCTGTTGAGACGTTAGTTCTACTGACAACGTCACTTTTCACATGTGCAGACCTTTCACACACGCACGCACGCACGCCCACACACACACACACACACACACACACACGCACACACACACAGACACACTGAAGGTTATCGGTAGTCCTTGAAGAACATCTTGTTTCCTTGCCCCCTGTGGTACCGACATGGCACATCGGCTTGACTGTCATTCCTCAGACCTGACACAGTTCAATATTTCTGGCCAGGTGGAGAGCGGCTTCGTCCATGTGTTCCCCCGAGAAACAGGACAGGCAGGTCTCCGAGATGAATCCCTAGATTAGCGGCGTAATGCAGACACTTTGAAGTGCGCGCATCTCACCCCGTAAACTGTGTCACTGACATAAAGAAACCTTCAGCCAGCCTTTTTGCCTTTTGAACGTCTCCTATTTATCCAGCGCGATGGTTTCAGGACAAAAGAGGGATTAAAAGGGTAGAACACGAACGCAGTGACTCACGACTTCTTATCGAGGGCAATCATTGGCGTAGGCGCGCGCGTGTTGACGCAGCCGCTCAGGGTCCGTCCACCAGAATCGTCAGTGAGGTTCCAATGGATAACGAGCCCCTCGTCCAGGTTCATGGCCCCTGGTGGCAGAGAGGATCCACAGGTAAACACAGAGCCGTCAGAACGCACGGCCACACCTGCTCAGTCATTAACCACCTCCACCATATAGTGAATAAATGCAGAGGTCCTCACTTGTCAACCGAACACACACACACACACACACACACACACACACACACACACACACACACACACACACACACGCACCTGCATTTAGTAAATCCTTTAGTGGGACGAGAGGGAAAATTCCTGCGTGAGCCCATTTGTCAGGCCAGCGATTAGATATTGGTGATAAAGATTTTGAGTCAACATGCCGCCAGGTGCTGAGCACTTTTTACGGCCTGCTTGTGACTCCGCCGCTTTTGGTTTTTTTTTTTTTTACGGGCAGTAAAGGGTGAAATCTTTCATCCATCTGTCCACATTATCTTGGCAGTCCAATCCAGACTGGGGTTTCCCTCGCAGAGAGGAAACAAGCACGAACGACCTGAGGTTATGTTTAATCTTTGCTGAATTCTGTGATTCTTTTTTAAATCAACTTTTATTTGGGATATTCTTTGGTCTGCTGGACGGCTACAAACAAAAAACAAAACAAATGTCATGTATTTTTTAAGACTGAACTGGCTGAGCCCCCAGAAGAGCAAAGCCCCTCATTTGGCATCGCATGACACAATTAGCGTTAGCATAGCATTGTTTTTCTTGCATAAGGCTCCAAACACCTAAATTCTCTGACCTCATACTTTAGCATCAAACTTTAGATGAGTCAATTCAAGCAAGGTTAAAATATATGCAGATTTTGCACCGTGTGTTTCGGCATCTGAATTCAGTATTTGGAAAGTCAACAACTTGAATTTACCTTTTTTTAATGCTGAAATTTGACATAGAAACTTCATTTAAAAAAATGCTGAGTCCAAAAAAATGCACATATTTAATTTCAGCGTATAACTAGATGAAACACAGTGACTTTCATAAGTGTGTTCCTGTCAGACTGCACTGCTACCTTTTCCCACTGTGTTAAGATTGCGATTCTTGCCTGCTCAGATGGCCTCCCTGGGAGCAGGTGCAACACCTTGGACACTAGAATTCAGAACACACAGCAACCTTTTTAATATCAGATCTTCTGCGCATGACAATGGAATTCAAACGTTAAAATGCTGAGTTACAACTTCATATGTGACACCTTGTGTGTAGCTGCTGCTACTGTTTCAAAAGGTGAGATGCGATGCGCGTGTTTGTTTGACCCAGTGTGCCTGTTGTCACTGCAGCGATAAGCAATCTCCTCGTGCACATGCAGGAATGTGTGATGTGCTTTCACCTCCGCTGGGGGGGTCCGCATTCACTCACCTCAGAGACGGCGGCTCAGACCTACAGCAGTACGACGGTAGCGACGCGTGTAGGGAGTCGCCGGTCATTATGTGCCACCCACTGACCCGCCGCTCCGTCGCACCCTGACAGGGATGAGGGATGAAATTAACTGAGTTAGCTTTTCTCATGCGGCTCGGCAGACAGGGACAGTCTGCACCATTTGTTTCCCGATCAATCAAAGTCCATTCCTGGCTCCTCCTTGGTTTGGGATGAGAGAATTCGGTTAGATGCCCCCCCCCCCAGTCATGCGTTCCTGTAGCGGCTACATCACAATGAGCAACAGAGGAATGCCAGTTGGTTTTGCTGCAGGGATTCTTTACTGTATCTGGACGAGTGCAGATGGATGGCATGAACTGGAAGCCGCTGCTACATGCTGGGGAGGTTGTCCTGCATCTGCTGCCCACTGGGACCAGTTACTCCTCCGACACTCCTAAAGGGAGTCCATGTGTTCTGCCATTGTTTGGGTATTCAGCTGACTGGTTCCTTTCAAAGTACTGTGTAAATGTTAAGTTTTTTTTTTTTTTTCTTCTTCCCCCAAACCTCTGATTTTACCCTTCCAGAAGTTCTCTCCCAAGAGTTTGTGATATTTGACTTTCGGATAAAATTTCAGAAAACTGCAGAAATACGCTATAACCTTTGCAGGGGAACTTGTTTTGACCATTTCCCAACCTTTAAATGCACTGCGTGTCCAACTGGTCTGTCTTTCAGCTGTTATTGCAGAACACAATGTCCTCCAACTAGGCGATTAACCACATAAAACACGTTCAATCACAAACCTGAATCAGTGAGAACTGAAATGTCCCGGTTCTGTATTTGAGCAGACTTGTTCATCACGCTGTTTGGATTTTGAAAGCATAAGAGCAAGACAGCGGCTCACATAACAAGTCAGTGAGGCTTACCCACCACTGTTGTCGACTTCAGGAAATGACCATACTTACTACCGTACTGCAGTACTTCTGCTTAAATGTCCTAATTTCATGATATAATATCATTCATAATAATGACTACAGAAACGCAGACACTCTCTTTACCTCAGTTTTATCCTCTTGCGTTCTCCGCGGCCCGACTCAACTATGTAAACACAGCGACGCCCACCCGCCGTGTCCTGCTTTCCTCGTAAGAAAAAAACAGAGAGATGCGTCTTTAATGGCTCCCTCCGAGTTGGTCGAAGGAAGGGAGAGCAAATAGAAGCGCGATAAAGACAGAGGAGGAACCAATGGCCGGTGGTTTGGTGTGCTGCCACAGTTTGCTCAATCTTAAACCAATAAGATAATGCAAGGGACCTAATAGCACAGACTTGCTCCACGCGCAGATAGAGGCCGGACTGGCGTGCGGTCGCAGCGCTCGTATCTGATTTTCCGTTAGATAGAGCCGGGGTCAAACGCGTCTGCGTGTGTGTGCACAGGCCAAGATTGTGTTTACGGCAGCCAGGTATCGACAGGTGTGACTTAAAAACTGCCCTCAAGTCCCCGGCGAACTTTGAGCCTCAACTTTGCAAATGTGTAGGTTGGGGGATGAAAATGCAAATGAGGACGATGGCAAATTGTTGACTTTTGGTGGCTCAAAGGTAAAGAGATTCTGAGCCCCGATACACACCAACCGCCAAATATCTTATGAAATTTGAACTGTATCTGACCTCTTCATACGACACTGTCCTCTGCAGACCTTGTTGTCCTCGACTCACAGCTATTTCACTGCGTCCACTTTGCTCATTTCTGATCCATAGCCGCATGGAAAGGATGGTTTGGTTAAACGTTTGGAGTTTAGTCTTTGAGAGACACCAGTGCCACTTTTGGACATGAATGACAGAAAATGAGTGCGAGAAATGTTTTGTTTTGTTTTCATTTTGTTTTTGGATCAGCCGTGTGCATCCGCTGCCCCTATTTAACGTGCGTCTTGGCAAATCTCCTGTTTGATCTGGTAAATATGTTTGCATGCGTAATAAAGCAAAGCTCTTGCTCAAAGTTTGCTTAGCGTCCTTGTCATATGCTGGATAACAGTTGAGGTACACAGTGGGGAGAGGGCTGTGAAATCTGCTGTTCTTCTGGCACCGGCACGTACACACGCATACACACACACACACGCACACGCACGCACACACACAAGCGGCGTCACACAAACACGTCTGGGGATTTGTGTCGCTTTGCTGGCAAATGAAGCACCAAAACAATTTTCCAATTGGAGGATAGAACACAGGTCTTTGTTTATTCCCTGCTTCATTCAATTAGCCTCTCTTTGGTTTGCTTAACATTTCGTACTCGCAATTTAATTTTTTGTTTGGTTGCTCTTCAGATCTGTAAATTGACGCCTCAGCTGAGTGCAGAAACTGCATGTGGCTCCGAATTCATTAAGCCTCCTTGTCCCCACGGCACATTGCTGATCGCAACGGCATCCCCGGAAAGAAAGTGTGTGTGTGTGTGTGTGTGTGCGTGTGTACATGTGATGGGACTGTGAAAGGCACCATCTGTTCCATGTGACAGTAATGAAGTGAGGGGCATTGTGGTATAAAGCTTCAGCGCCATTCATCACAGCTGTAGGCGGTCCGAGCATATTTCCTCAGTCTTACAGGGATACCTCAGCACAGCAAGCCCACAGATAACCCTATGCTTCCAGTTTGCTATTAACTGCATATCGCCCACTTGTGTTAGTGCATGCGTGGGGGTGCGTGTGTGTGAGCAGACACTTGTAGAACAGTTTGGACGTGCATTTTAGTAGATATCAAGTGCGGATGCGTTATCAGTGGAATCTCGGCTGATTTGCATGCCGTTTGCCGTATCTGACGCAACTTTCTGCCCTGATTTGCCTAAAACCATGTAGTCTAACTGTTCTGTCAGTTAGCGCCAACTCTTTGGAATCATCGCTCACAGCCGTGGGGCTCCGGTTGCACTTGTGGGAGTGGAGAGAGAGAGAGAGAGAGAGAGAGACTCGCCACACGACACACTGTTGGGACCCGACGAGCAAAAAGCCCATCAGGGAGGGTGTAGCATAAACCCTGTTTTGTCCAGTTGTCTGTCATCAGTTATCTTTTTGTGTCACAGTGTGGAGATAACAGCAGGTGACCTCTGAACCCTGGGGTCGCTACATTCAGAGTAGCCTTCGTACAGTTTACCCTCTTGGCTTTTCTCCACCAGGGTTTGAATCTGGCTGTAACCTGAAAAGAATCTTTGTCCGCACGCAAAAGCATTCGAACCACCTGACTGGTTAAAAAAGCTACCGGGGCACGACGCATTTTAGCATCTTAAAGATAATTTTTAGATTTAATGATGACAACACCGCTATAATAAGTGGTGATCTGTGGTCCTGTTACACATTTGTATCCCAATTTCTTGTTAATGTGTCTTATTGGCGCATGTGTCTATGAAAAAGTGACATCACATTGCTACCACAGTAAACTGATGTCATCACTGCTCCAGATAAAGGATGCTCACTTTGCAACATGTCGGTTTTGCTGATACTTTGTTTTCCCAAGGCTGCACCTGCACAGCGATGCCTAGTCTACATGTCTGTGGATATTTTTAAAAACACCTTTTTTTTTTTGCCTATGTTTGTTTTCTGAAATAATAAATGTATCTACAATTGCTGAGCCTGAGGTCAATCAGAAACCTAATGAGAACAACAACAGAGTTTGCAGCAGGGGCCTGTTTCACAGCAGCGATTTAACAAACTTGAGTTTTGACCATAAACTCTTGAGTTGATGTACCCTAATGAAACTTTGAGTTTGCATTTTCTTCACCGCGGTTTTGAGTTGAGTTAATGAACTTCAAGTTTGAGTTATGTGTGCGCACCACGGCGATACAAAGCCCACATTAATGGAGGCCTGACACTGCGAGTCACCATGGCAACTCTCGACAAGAGGACGTCCATGTACTTTAGTTCGCTTCGAAGAAGCAATTCTGATACTGAAAGTTATTATTATTCTCAAATATGTGGCACTGATTGGAGGAGCGTTGGTGTTTCAGGGAGGAGACAGAAAGAGTTTATTGAATAAAAACCGGCCAGCGAGCAGATTAGGTTCACAGACTGTTACTGCAGCAACAGTCAAAGTTACCATTGTGTAACCTTCAGTCCATCACTGCCCACGCTCCCATTTCCCCTCCCAATTAGCACCTTAGGTGCTCATTTCGGCTCTGTTTAGAGTCTAAGTTCCCCCCTCTTTGTGAAACAGTCAGAGTTCTTCTGATTCTTAAGGGTTGACTTAGTTTTTGTTGTTTCTGTGGTAATGAACTCAGAGTACCATGCAACCACTGTGACAACTAAGGCAGACATGGTAAAGTACCGGCTCAGTGACTTTAATAACAAATACAGTACAAGTATTTTAAAACAAGACCTCCTTTGGAGAATTTTGGTGGAATTTTGGTGGAAAAGTAGAAGTCTACACAAATTTGAATGGAAATAGTTGCAATATGATTTAGATATCAGTGGAGTGGCCAGGATCAGCAAGGACCAGTGGAGTGTAAGAGCCCTTCACGACATCATAAAGGGGTGTGTTACTGTGTACCACAACCCTTCTGAACAACGGAAGCTGACGACAGTAAGTACATGATGCAGTTTCCTCCTGTTCCTTGACAGGCTGGAGACACACATCACTGTTAGAAATGGTCTCTAAAGCCAAGGCTGCGGAAACCTGGGACCTCTAACACAACGCTCATCCATAATCCCATTGGACTTTGACGGTGCAGCGACAACAAAGCCTTTTCTATCCCACTGCTCCATTGAGAAAATCGGCCTCCTTCTGGTTGCTGTGCCGCTCCCTCTATCAGCCTCACACCAGCTCCTGATCTGCTAGATAAATCGAGGCCCAGTGCATCTCTGTGCAAATGATGAGAATCATTGTCTAAACATTGACATCAGCTGGAAACGCTTTACTCCCTGCTTGTGTTTAGCCAGACAGGCCTTTCCTAACGCCACCAACACCAATATTGACTCTCGCCGGCCTAATCCCTCAACGTCTTGCCTTGTCTCACAACTATGAATGCTGACATTAAACAGCCCATTTATCATATTTCCAGGGCCTCGCTGGAGGTGTCACCTCTGGGGAGCGTCCCCCCCTCCCGCCGCTGCTGGCGGATTGTTCCGCTGGCACACAGCTCAATGGCAGCGCGCACGTTTTTGGTTTTTGTTGTTCAGCTTCAGACGCCCCCCTCCCACCAAAACCACCTCGGCCGCCCCTCCGCGCTCGCCCTCTCTGTACAATGAGCCTCATTCTCTCCACTTGTTGCCCTCTCGCCGCCCGACTTGCTTGTGTGTCCTCCATCTTTTACACTATATCAACACGGGCTTTGTATGTAACTGCCCTTTAAAATCCCCGGCTGGGGGCTGCTTCTTTCATCCACCTCCCTCACACACACACACACACACACACACACACACACACACACACACACACACACATGCATTTTGTGTGTTCATATGTCCTGCACTGGATCGTGCCTGCTCCTTGGTGATTGTGCGAATCGAGCTCTTTCTCTGCAAACTCGCCGTGAAGTGTTTGCCCACTCGCTCTGCACAGGTTAACCCCTCCCATCTTTTTCTTTTAAAACTTCCTGTGCGGCCCGACGGTCAAACCGCTGCGTGCTGTCTGTCTCTACGCTGTGCATGAAAAAGTACGAACGAAAAGTTTTTTTTTAACGCCATTAATTGGATTCTCTGCTTTTTTTTCCCCCTGCTTTTTGATGCAGCCCAGTACAGTTCAGCCAGTCCAGACTGGAGTGGACTGGAACATCTGCAGCCTTCACACGCCGACTGTCGCGCACAATGGGAAGGTATAAACTCCTTTTTTCATGCCTCAAAAGCTTTGTCATCGCTCGCAGTTTTACAAATTGCTCCTCACATCGTTTAATGGTTGTCCCCTTCTCTCCGTTGTGAGCGGGTTTAATTCTCCTCTCTCTCTTCATCGCCCTCCTTCAGTCCCCCCGAGTCGCCCTCGCTCCTCCTCACCTCCTCCTCTTCCTTATTTACTGGGTCCCTGGTGTGCCTCATGCTCTGTATAGGGCCCCACTTTGCATTTCCCTGCCTATCAGGGCGCTTGTGTGTGTGTGTGTGTGTGTGTGTTTTTGTGTGTGTGTGCGTGCGTATGTATAGGACGGCCCCTCCTTCGCCCCAACTGACTGAAAGCGCAGAGACAGCGTCCCTCTCCTTCAGCCTGGAGGCTAAGTCTACTATCATGCTAATGCCCATGTCCTGAGACTAATAGGTCCTTTTACATTGGAGGTTTTCATTCCTCTTGCCTCACTAAAGGGTTTAGTGCCAAGGCCTTTTCTCTCCTTCCTAAACTTTTAAACAGGATAAATATTTCTGTGATTCCTCCGCCTGGACGATGGGTTTCGGGGAGCGCTCTTTGTATAATTGGCTCCAGTGGCCTTGTTACGCTTTCTGTAAATACACCCGGCGAGATGCAGGAATGCACAGTGGAAAAAAAAAAAAGAGGGAAAAAACAAAACCTGATGCAGGACTGTGTGCCGTGCATTCATGTGTGCGATGGATTGATTTAGTGGCTTCCACAACGTACTGCCGACAGCCACCAAGGCGTTTTGCAAAGGTTCACCACAACATCCCTACGAACTTATGGGATGCTTTCAACTGCCTTTGCATGTGTTATCAGAGCTACTGCGTGCTTACACGAAATGCATTTTCCACTTGGTCTCAAAAATGCTACTTTTGTGATTTCCCACAAACGTGCATCCTGCATATCTGGACCTGCATCTCAACCACCATCAGCTGTTGTGTGACAGATCACAATCAGTCCTTGTTTGTGTGATTACGTGTCCTACTCTGATGTGTGTCTGTCTGTCCAGTAGCACGATGACAGACAGACATTTTTGGTTTTAGGCTCCCGTACTTCATCCTCTGTTGTGGAGCAGGTTCTGCTCAAGCGGTGGAGGATAAAAGACAAGTGACAATTGGATGAAAAATCCTCTAATTGAGGGAGGAGCTCCTTTGAAATATGAACAAATTTTGCTTCACCATGCAGAACCTGTTACAGTAAAAACAGCAGTCAGTTGTGTGCCAACTGCTCAGTGGGTCAACCCTCCAATCTTCCCTCATTCTGACGTTGAATTTTGGTTCTTTTATGCAACAAGCCGGCAGCAGGACTGCTCGGCTCTCCGCCCTCTCCGCCCGAGATCGAGTCCGTTGGCTTCTGCAAAGCCGAGCGGAATTCTGGCGACAAAAGCATTTACTATGTTTTGGGTTCCACTTATCTCACTGTACAGTCAATAAACAGACAAGGTGTTGGCAGCAGGCAATCAAAGTGTCGGCCAACTGTGTGCCAGGCTTCCAACACAGACACAGACACACACACACACACACACACACACACACACACACACACACACACACACACACACACACACACACACACACATGCAGGATCTGTAAAAGCGGTAAATGTGAGCCCTAGCCAGTGTTTCTATTTACATCAAGCATTACTCAGTCACATGCTGGTGTGTTATTGTTGTTGTGACATTGCTTTTGTTATTACTGTTGTCATTTCTCCAACTTTTGAAGGGTTTTAATAGCTTCCAGTATTGTTTTTTTTAGCTGTGTAATGTAGTTGAACTCACTCGCCGTCATCAGTTCACCAACTAAACTGGTTTCCTTCTGTGTGAACAGACAGCTGCTTGAACTTGTCAACCTGCCACAGAAGATGTTGAGCTCGCAGTTACATCTGGTGATTTCAGCCGGAGCCAAAGCCGTGAAGTACCGTGGAAAGACAACGCAAACTGTCTCAACTGGTCTGGTGTTAACTTCCCAAGATGTGTGAGAAGTCAGTTGGCGGTTGAGGCCATTCTCCTGCAATCACTCAGCCTGCCATGTGACAGGCAGGTCTGCTCTTGTCTCAGCACAGGGTAGAGGATGTAGCTCCAGGCAGGGATGGATTTTGACTCTCATGTGTGTCAATGTCAGCGGAAAGTTGAGGAGGGTGGGATGGACATGAGTTATATATTTACTGTCATTTTTCTTTTTCTTTTTTTTTAAGGGATGGCTTCCAGCACTTGTTCCAACTTCGGTCCGTCTCCGTTTCTGTGAAAATGCCACGTTGAGGACAACAAGTCTTGTCCCAGTGTCCGAAAACTGAGGTGAGCCGGCGTGACGGAGACAGGGGACGGCTCTCTGGGTGCTCACGCCGCGTCCCGGTCCGCCGGCTCGCACTGTCACATTCTGTATGTTTAAAGTACCTTTCCTTGTGCCGATCCATCTGTCCTTATGGGTAGAGACACCTCTCAGGTCTTGCCTCCCTGTTCTCTTGGAGGAAGAATGCATGCCCCGCGCCGCTGAAGGAGGGCCGATGAGACGATGCATTCTGACAGCTCCGTCAAGCACAAGAAATGGCTGCTGGCTGTGCCTGGTGCTGCTGGGCGCTCCTGCCCTGTTCAGAGCCTCCAAAAGATTTACATACATCCTTCATTGATACACAAAAAGACACAAATTGGTGAGATTTACACGCTCAACTTTAAGTGATCTATGTCTTTTTCACACCACGTTTCTCTTTTTCAGTTTTTATATTTCTCCATTAAAAGTAGTGTTTCATAATGGTACAGTTTACAGGTGCACAGTTGCATAATGTGTGTAATAATAATAACGATACATAACATAAACAGAAGATATTTGTTTATATCAAGATATTTTAAATTGATGTTATCACATTTGTCAGGATTAAGCTGCAAACATTGTGCTTTCATTTTGTGGCAGTTACACATAGTTTTGATTGAGCACACTGAGCTGCTGACAGAACAGTGTCAGCTTAAAAGCATGGGAACACAACCGATGAGGCAAAAATCCAACAACAAGCATGTTTACGTTTCCAAATTCTTAATGAGCTCTTCGGAAGTCTCAGGACTATTATGAAACTGGATTAAAAAATTACTTTTAATAAAACCAACAAAAATGCAACATTACAGTCAAAAAAATTAATCTGGGCATACAGTACAACGTTGCTGCCATAAATTCCCTTCAATTTTCGACAGGTGCGAATGAGTGGTATTTGCAAAGCAGTCTAGGATAGGTGAGACGAGAGAGGAAAGATGAGGAAATGAAGTGACCCTCCTGCCAGTTGCTTCTCTGTTTTCCCACCGATGTAACCGGAGGTGAGGTTTTGCATGAGTGTGAAAATACGACTGTGTTGCTGTCTTTACTTCTGTGACCTTTTACCTCCCCTCACCCAGTAGCTTTGGGCCATCAGCGAAGTGAAAGTATGAAATTGATGGCAGGAGCAACGTCAGTCCGGGGAGCAGCCAGCAGATTATTTGTATTTCATAACAGTCATTTGACTAATGGGAGCTGATAATAATTACTCAGAAAGTCTGCATGGTGTACATTACTGGCTGTCATTCAGATATTTAAACATGAAAATGAAGCGCACTTGTCAAGGTCAACTTTAACCTCTTCTTAGTTTAGCTGTGAGAGGCACTAAAATAGTACTAAAAAGTCTCTCTGGACAGGCAAATGAAGAAATTAATCTCAAAAAAACACTGCAGTGTTTCAACATGCTATCAACCTCTGGCTTTACGGCGATGCGTTTCACATGGAAACAATTGGAATTGCCTGTGAACAATTGGAACCGGAGTGAAGTCCGACAATAAGCATCAACCCCAAATTTTCATAATGCTGACGGATCAGACGGAGTTGCTTCACACACAACAAAAAAAAACAAAAACAAAATTGCAAACCACAATTTTGTCCAAATTGGAATTGTCTGTATGTCAGTTGCACAGCAGGGGTTCTAACCTCCAGAGTGAATGTTGGGAGCAGCCTCTGTGAGCCGTGACATGCTGTGATTGACAGTCAACCTGCAGGGTAGAGGACCAGGTATGCAGACAGCCCCCCCTCCTTCCCCACATGTGCGAACGACTGATAGCTACTGACAGGCCCAACTTTTAACTGTTTTCTGTGACTCAGTGTGTGTGTGTCTGTGTGTGTCTGTGTGTGTGTGTGTGTCTGTGTGTTGGCAGAAAGTGACAGAAATCACAGCGCCGGCAAATGCGTGACTCTGTTCGGTCTTCTTCAACTCGTGGACAAGGTGAACGGATGGAGCGTCTGCAGGTAACGCTGTGGCTCAAGATGAGCCTGGTGAAACAGATACCCAGTTACAAGCCGTAACCTGTCACAGGATGAAGCACTCTCCCTCTCTCCCTCTCTCTCGCACACACACACACACACACACACACACACACACACACTGGAGATCGCATATAAGCAGAAATGAAAGGCGTGCATGACTTGGTGTTTGTCGTGCTTGATTGTGTTTATTTGGTGTTTATACTAAAAACGCCGCTGCTTCCACCGTTAACTGCCAAAAGAGGGAAGACTTGATGGAATGTCATGCAAATGTTTAACCCCCCCTGGTTACAAATTTGTTTTTCCTCTTGTTGCTTCAGTTGGAATTTTTTTTTCTTCTTCCAAAGGCTGTTTTCACACATATTGCACAACAGCGATGGAAACCTGAAGGTGTCTTGTGACGAGGGGTTATACTGTTTGTCTTGGGTCCAGCACCATAATGTTGAATTAATATTTCCACAACTTATTTTTGTTCGATATTGGTTGTAGTTGTAGCAGTTGTGGAACACATGAGCCCTTTTAACCCTTTGGCTACGACCCGAACAAGGTGTGAAAACACACGTTCGACTGGTCTCAACCAGCGGAGCCAATTATGACTGACTTCAACTTAATCGCTAGGGAACAGAAGAAGAGCCTGTAATTATGTTTCTGGTCTGTCAAAAGAATTGACAGTAATGCTCGGCTTCAACAGACTGACAGGATGGACAGACAGACAGACAGACCGACAGACAGATTTTTAAAGAGACCATGGACTATGAGAGTGAGCGGTACACAATGGTGAAACCGCGATATTTCTGAGAGCTGACAGTGTTGCACGCTCAGCCCGACTGTTACTCCACGTTACCATCATCTCCTCCCTCTAGAAGCCTGAAACCCAAAGTTATACAGGTGTGCTCGCTTTCTTTGACAAGTGAATTATTTTATTGTCTTATGAAAAGGCTCGGTAGAAAGTGTGGCCTCATAATACCTGAGAAACCCTCTGCTGTTTTTCCTGGTAGTCTGGGGGCTTTTTCCACTTTCTGCTTCTTTTCTTCTCGATCTTTTCACACTTCTTCTCTCCAGTTTCTGTTATGTTTGGGAGCCACGGTTGTCCGACCTGCAGGGGAAGCCCGCATCGCTGCAGATTTATGTCACGCGCCACAATGGCCAACCTCTGCCCACACACTTGTGTACCATTCAAATCTCGAGGACTATTGCAGCTCGGTGTGGGATTCCCCTGACTGCAGACTGTGACACTCTGCCAACTTCGGTTGTTTTGGAGCCGAACTTTTTTGAATAAAACGGGGGGAAAAAAAAGGCCCCTGGCCACTCCTTAGGAAAACAGACAGAGACGTAGGCAAATGAAAAGGTGGAAAAAACAAACACTGTCCCACGTTCCTCAGCTGTTTGCTGGATGAATTCATGGAAAGCCAATTAGATCCCGTCGCTGTGCGGCATGTGAATCTGACAAGTGGTTATGCGTAATACTCTTGAACCCAGACGTACCCGCAGGAGAGAATAATGACTGCCGAGCGGGTAACGAACAGATTCATCTTGCTTCCAAGGTTCTGTCAGTGAGCAGCTCCTCTCGTGTCCTGGCGTGCTATCAGGGCGCTGAGTCAACACGAGGCGCATTAACGTGTCCATTTCCTGCCTCTTGCTTGCTCACTGTGCATGATAGAGGTGATGTGAAAGCGGACAGATGGGCCGGGCAGCCAGACAACAGGCTGTTGTCCGTCTGTTGCCGCTCTCTCCATATATCTGCCCCCCGTCCTCCCTGTCTTCACGTCATTCCGTCCTCCCTTCGTCTTGAGCCTGGCACCCCGTCCTCGCTGACATTCCTAAACCTACGCTACTGTTACCTCCCAATTTACTTTATGTTATCAATAAATTTTCCCCCGTTTCTCCCATTTCTCCCCTTTCCCTCCCGAACCTCCCACTCCCCATTCTTTTACCCGCTGCCATTATGGCCCCATGCTAACAGAGGCCTTCATTAAATGTCAATTATACACCGGAGACCACACACTGGAGGCACCAAACACAATGATTCCTGACCTCTAAAGGTCAGCTTGCTTACTGGCATTCAGCTCTTGCTGCAGAACAGTCTGTCAACATTGTGCTGGACTTAAGCTGGAATTTAAAACCTCTCTGACCAACAGTTGACCAAACCCAACCTGCCCTACGCATCACATTATGTAATAGAAAGGCATACCGATGAAGAAGGAGCCCCCCCGCCCCCCAGGGATACGGGGATGGGATTTGGGAGTGCCAACATATGTGCACGGCCATGGGAATATTCTGATTGCACATCTGTGCACTTTGTCTTCCCCAGAGTGTTGCTGTGAGTGGGTCTCATACCGCAGAGAGAACCGGGGCAGATGGTGGGTTCTGGTGACGGTGGGAATGGAGGGGTGGGGGTGCCACATGTTGTGATTCTCTATTCAGGCAAGCTGTGCAGTGTGGACATGCCCCCAGCTCTAAATAAACCTGTGGCAGCACCCGGGGGTGGAGCCTTGAACACAGACAGCGGAAGAAGGGGAGGCTGGAGGGAGAAAGTTGTCAAGCAGGACGATGCAACCAACCTTTGCAGTTGCTTTGGTTTAGTATTGAACATCTGTGTGATTTTAGGCTCCATCACCTGTAACCTTGTACATATTGTGCTACCGTGCATGAGATCGTTTGCAGATGACTCTGCACTTTTCTTTTAAAACAGAAAAACAATTTCCCTAAATCTTTAGGATGAGACTGTAGGGGAATAAATGTTGCAGCCATCAGGTGATTTTGCCAACTTGCAATGATGGGGAATTGTTAAGGAGACACAAAAACCATCACAGGATATTGTAACTGAATTCACTTCCTTACTGCTGTTACATATATATAAGAACAGCTCCAAAGCAGAAAAAACCCCAGACGTGCCACTGGGAGTCTTTGCTGGGAGACGTCCTGGGACACATGCAAAGCCACCAGCGCAGCAGTTTCATCGTTCCCCACCTCCTTCCCAGGGAAGCACTGCCGGATTACTAATGCATCTCCCTGTCAGCAGAGGGCTGAAAATAGGTGAGCACTGACCCATTTAATCAGACTTGTGCTGACCCCCAGCTAAGGTGAGAGCAAACGTTTGGTCAGGAGCTGCAGGAGCGCTGGAGGCGCTCATGCATGGCCCATGGGGTCTTTCATCTGAAATGCAAATTGGGCACAAATCACAGGTAACGTCTGAACGGGTCAAGTTGACTTTGGGATAATCTAATCATTCAAGTCAGGGGTCACCGTACCCCATTTTGCAAGACTTTTTCCCACCCTCGGGGTTGGATCCAAGGTGGCACTCCTGGCCGTTAGATCACAGCTTGTTTGTCCAGCTAACTGGTTTAGCGCATCTCTGAAAGGTGGACAGAAGTGACAGAGGGGAGCTTCTCGTGGGAGACTGATGGTTAAGTTCAGCTGACTCGTTGACCCATGTCCACCCTCTCTATCTCTCCCTCTGTCCTGGTGGGTACCCCTCGGTGGCCCCCGGCCACCACCCCTGGCCCTCTGGCCCTGGACATCCACCCCCCAATGTGCTCCTGTCCACCCACTGCATCCCCTCAAAGAGCGTCAGGGTCAAAGCGCCAGCGGCGAAGGTGAAAACTCATCTCTTGGCTGGACTGTGTGCTCAAGGCTGCCATTATGCCCGGGTGTGATCATGCAACCAAGTTCAGCTCCAAGATAAATTGAAGCCCTCCCTTCTGTCAAACACCCCGGGTATCCCCAGGGAGATGCTCCCCCAGGCAGAGTGTCTTCTCTCTTTCAATGACGCCCAATTCTGGCAGAGGACCTGCTCCCTGTTTATTCTCTTTTCAAAATCACTCCTTTTGTTTCCTCCTCCTTTTGCCCCCCGACTCTGCCTTATACTTTTAAATTCTCCATCCAATACTTCTCTTACTTTTTCCATATGTCTGACTTTATTCCCCATCTCGTGTCATCTCTCTTTCCGTTATCTTTAATCTCCCTCTATCTCCTATGATCTTCTATATATCTTTTTCAGTTTGGCCTAGACACCCCGTAGTCTGGAAGCCGGCCCATCCCGGCCCTGCCCCAGGGGCCCTCCGCACGGCCCTGTGGGTAATGGGCATTGTGTGTTCCCACTGATCCCTGACGGGGCCATATTGTGCCTCGGCGGGATGTCAGGAGCACAAAGCAAACCGGCCTGCGACATTGTCTCACACTCCAAATGAAGAAGTTCCTGCTCTGGCTCCCAACACAGCCTTGAAATGTCAGAGGGGAGGAGGGAGGGGTGCAGGGCGCTCGTGCGTGTGCGTGTTTGTGTGTGTGTGTGTGTGTGTATTTTTAAGGAAGAATTGATGTGTGCATAGAGGGTTATTGTTGGAGATGAGGGCTGTGCGTTACTCATTAATGCACCAACACTCCACTCATTTGGATCCAAATCCCACAGGCAACACACGCACACACGCACACGCACGCGCACACACACACACACACACACACACACACACACACACACACACACACACTTGCTGCTTACTGCTTACTTTCACACATAAAAAGGCTATACATGGAGATGTGCACTGCACATATGGGCTTGGATTCTGCCCGGGAAACAAGGTTGAGGCTTCTAATGTGGATGTGTTCTACAATCATCAATCTCCGTGTTTTATTTTGAAAAACATCCATCTTCCAGCAACAGCCCCGTGGAACAGGTTAAGACAATGCAATCTTTTCATCTCTGGCTTTTTCATTGAACTTGGAAACAAGTTCACGGGCAATCCATCTCCGCAGTCATGCTGTCACACTTACACAGCATGACCATCAAAGGCATAATTCAGACTTTGCTGATCTGCCATAAGAGATAAGGAGCTGGTCCCCACCGCTGCTGCTATCACACAGCAGGAGTGATTGCGAAGAGACGTGCCGTTCAGAGCCTCTGTCTGTCTGATAGCAGTCAATATTAACCGTCTGGAGATAAACTGCGGCTTCAGCACGCACCCAGCTTCTAATTTCCTGGAGTTTTTAAATACATTTGTCAGTTTGACCTTGAAGTGATTGATTTCAAGTTGCTTATTGCCTTTGCTGTTTAATCTTTTTTTTTTGTTGTAAACTTTGTTAATTAAACTTTATGGAGAGCAATGTTCACTTTGATGCCGAGAGTTGACGATTTAATGTAGGTGTAATTAGCTCGGCTGAAGGGATGGGTACCGCTGCCATTTACAGTTTATTTGAGGAAGTGCTAAACCATTTAATAGTTTCCTGATCATAAACTGTGGTGCTTATGATACGGCCAGTGTATTTCTCAGAAGATTATCGCACTTTATCATCACAAACTGTTTGCATTACATTTCATTGAGCATGTGAAGATAATTAGCTGATTAGTTTCTTATTATATAATTCGATACCACTTAAATTTCTCTGAATGTGTGCTGGAGAAATGAAATGCAGCACAAATAACTGCATGTGACCTTTGAAACAATGGCCTGGAAACTAACTAAACTTAACTACTACTTAACTAACTAACTAACTAACTAACTAACTCCTCTCAAGGCCCCTGGAGTTCACTGCTAACATAGAAATAATCACACCTATTGAAAAAAGTGTGGATTTCAAACTCAACTATGTATGTTTATGTATCTTTTACATTTAACTCTTTGCATTCCAGAAATGCTCTCGAGACTGTAACAGTGCTGTTTTCTTTTCAAAATTTGATCTTTCTTATATTTTTGCACAGTTGTGCTGTTGTGAATAACCTGTGCAGATGAATCTGAAAAGTAAATAGTAATATCTGATGCAAAGACAAAAAAAAAATGTTCTCGTCCACTCCAACCCAGAGAAACAGGGTGGCTCTGAATCAACATGTTCCTCTCTTATATCCACTCTTGCATAAACCTGTGTATTGCCGCAGCCTTAAATCACTTTGCTATATTGCTTCCTGTCTCAGACGCAATCTTTCCCTCTCACTTAAACAGACTCCGTTGTTGGTGGCAGAGCATTAGCCTGTCAAAGGAACTTTATTTGGTTTTCTTTTCTAAGTGCAAAAACGGCGAAAGCCGCCTCTCCATCAAATTATCCCCGCCTGTTGACATTGCACTTTCCGCCACGCAGGAATGTTGATCTCACTCAAACGTACTTTCACGTACTCGCGCATTCCTTGGGCTCAATTAGCTAGTCAACAAGGACGGCATTTGTGTAGCACTTGCGTTTATCAGTGTGTGCATACGTTACTCGTGCGTGTTGACTAAAGCCTCGCCGGAATCCCCGTCGTAGTTCAACAGATCGGCAGAAGCCGCAGCGTTTTTATTTGTGCTGCTCTTCCCCAGCAGGCCGCCTCCGTCGCAGGCTGATCGGGAGCTTAATGAAGTGGCGTTTGTGGACGAGGGGTGCGTATTTGCCTGCCAGCTGGGGCGGCCGGGTCAACAGGACGTCTGGAAGTTCAGCCAGCAGGTTGAGCAAACTGGCCCCCCGTGAAGCCACAGTCAGATCTGTTGACACTGAGTGCGGTTGGATTGGCCGCCGCCACAATGTGGACATGGCCTGGGCTCAGGGGCCTTGGCTTGGGCTTGAACTGGTGTCTGGCCAGCAGATCAGACGCCTTGGAGATGCTCTGTTAGCGCTGATCACACCAGGAGGCCCACCCACCACCCCAGCTACTGGAGACTTGGGGTGGGAAATAGGCAATTCTAATTAAAGGTCCAGTGTGTAAAATTTGAATTAAAAAATTTACACACTGGACCTTTAAATGAGTGAATTGAATTCAACTGTGCAACTTGTACTAAAAAAAGAACTACAGAGGTTGACCAAAGTGCTGTTCTGCTGGGCTTAAAAGCATACGGTCACAGTCAAAGGCAACAAAGAAATTTGAAATCAAATAAAATATCAGCAGACACATGAAACAGTGACAGAAGGAATGCAAAGGAATGCAGTAGTTTGCATAACACTGATTTCTGTGAAAGACATCCTAGTTGAGTGCTTTATGTAACGCGCCACTCGTGCTCACAGCCTCGACTGCACACCTCCCCGGCGAAACGTTGGCACCTTTTCACAATTCAACTGTCGCTCCACGCCTACCGAGGCTTTCCGCCTTCCTCCTCTTCCCGACTTATCTCTCCATTCTGCGGTAATGAGCGTGCTGTGGCTGCAGGCCTGTCCGTGCTCCCTCTTAATCCTTCCTTTCAGCTCGAGGGCCATTTGGAGCGCAGGCACCCGGAGGCCGTTCCAGACTTTAATTAAACATTCTTGGTGTCGCTGTGCTCCCTCGCTCGCTCTCGCTCTCGCTCTCGCTCTTGCTCGCTCTCACTTTCTCTCTTTTTTGGGAAGATATGCACACACATGCACGCCCTAAAAAAAAATGAGGTGATGCCCTCAGTAACCTAAATAAACGTGTTTCTGTAAATCAGGTCTATCTGTGGCACTCCTTACCCCACGAGTGGATTGAAAGCACTCTGTTATGGTTTGTGTTTGTGTACATGAACACAGAAGTCAACAGGACGGCAGCAGCCGTCAGCAAATCTTGTGATTGTACGTTGGCTGTGTGTTTACTGTCTGGGAGACGTTTCCTTGGTGCGACCAAGAGGTTTTCTCTCATAACTCATGACATGACATATTGTTAACTGCCAGTATTACTCCACCACTTAGTGACCAGAAGAAGATCTTTTACAGTTGGTCTGACTGTGAGGAATGTGCTCCGAGGAACGATGAGACCTCACCTGGCAGCCACATTTTCAGGTGAATCAAGTTCACCTGAGCTTAATCCCCCTGAAACTTTTGAAACCAAACCCTCAGCCTTCAACGCTCCTCTGCGCTGCCTAAATTGCAAACGGCCCTCTTTCCCTTGCGCGCTGTTTTTGGGTGTCTGTGCAACGGCTCGGCTGGGGCTCCTCCTCTTTCTGCAGGTCTGGCAGGTTTTCATGGCATCATGGCTCAACTCACTGAGCTCTAAAACCTAATCAGGAGGCAGCAGAAGGGCTTTTATTTATGCAGGAGATGACATGGATAGTGTGGACGTATACAGGCCCTGTGCGTGCCCATAAATACGCAGTGCAAGCAAACTGTTGGACAGGTGGAAAATGCGCCTGGGTTGCTCCATCAGCCAATCAGGGCAAGATAAAATCCTGCCTTTGCCATTAAAATTTGGGGGAGGGCCGCCGTGCCCACCGTCAATTCCCTCCTCAGCGTGAGTGAGTGTGTGTTATCTTCCCCGGACTAACAGAAGCCCTCATTCATACTTAGGTCTTTATAACTGGCCAAAGAAAGACTAATTTGGGCGGAGGTTTTTTTTGGTAGAGGGGGCAGAGTGGGGGAGCCGCATTGTTTGCCTAATCCGCAGTGACTGGGAAGTTGTACGCTGTGCAAATAGCGCATATTTGAGCAGCTCTGCTCCAAAGTAAAGCCCCTTCTGCCCCAAACGTTGAGATAAGCACTGGGCTTGGTTTTATTCCGGGAGACGCTGTTTTTAACGGTCAATTTTCTTGGCACTCGCCTCCCTGACGCTCTCTTCACCATCAGACGCTGCATAACACGTCGCTGGCACCGGGACGGATTTGCATGCTCTTGCAGGGATATTGTGCAACTCTTATCTCGCAGCATTCGCACTTATCGCTGCCAGTATCTGCAGCAGGCAGGGGCGAAAGAGAGATGACATTTTTATTTGATCCCACGGCGAAACCTGCAGCCAAAGAAAAAAATAACGTTATAAATGATGGCTGCAGAACAAATAAAAAGCTTTCATTCAGGGATTTGATCAGTTTTTAGCCTCTCACTCTGCTGTTTTCTTCTTTACAGTCCCTCACTACCTTTATTTGTTGTTTACAGCACAATTTGCAGAACACTTCTCTTGATTTTCTTAATGAAATTGGCGAGATTAACGGGATTTTCTTTGAATTGCGACAAAACTCATACATGCAAAGATCATTTTTAGTTGGCAGTCACATCCACTTCAGAATTGCATGGACAAAACTAGCACGCCACTGTGCATGATCGGGGCATTGAAGTGTGTTTGTGTGTGTCCCAGACAGTTGGCATGGCCTGGTCTTGGTGAAAGGTTCCTTCTCTGTAGTCTGATGGGTGATAGATAGAAGCCATGACCTCAGGCACTGTGCACACTGTTTTGACGACACATCAGTGTTTCTCCATAAGTTCTCTTCCACATGGCCCGGGACTGACATCACTGTTTTGCACCCTATTTGACTTTGAGATCAGTCAATATGTCATATTACCATAGGATTGTTTTTTTTTTTTTTCTCCAAACGCTGCAGACGTTCCGGCTCGGAGCACACAAGTAGAAGAGAGTGGGCTGTGAGGTTTGATAAGGAGTAGGAGACCAACAACTAAATCCTTTCTGTTTTCTATAGCGTTTTAAGGCTCAATAAATTCAGACAGCTGCAGCATTTAGTGCCATTGTGTTACCTCTTGAATTATTTTAGCGATAGATCTCGGTATCAGAACTTTTCAAGGCCCTGTGTGTAGTTTGCGCCGCTGCTAATCTCCCCGTCATCTGCATAGAACTGCATAAAACCGGCGCTCACAATGGCGGCGCAGATCAACACCAACAAGGCTAACTTGTCCAACAAAGTGCTGCTTTATTTCAGTCGCCCTTAAAAACACACAAGCTATAATCTATGGTGGGGTGGTGGGTTGTGTGAGGATGTGTGTGTGTGTGTGTGTGTGTGTGTGTGGGGGGGGGGGGGGGTGTTTGGATTTGAGGTCTGAATCTCTCAAAAGCACTGCTCCCCTTTCTTCTTCTTTTGCTGTATTGAGGAATTCCCTTATCTTACCCCACCAGTGGCATAGCACAGAAAAGAGCAGGCCGCTCCTTTGTCAGCCCCTTAGAGTTCCAGTCTTGTTTGATAGTGTTTTCTGCGGGTCACTTGACACCCCCCACTTTTTTTTCCCCCAACACCCCCTTTATGCCCACTCATTGTTTGCCACTTCTATTATTCCCTCTAACCAGATTCAGGGTGGGGATGAGGGGGGTTGGATGGTGAAAGGTGGATGAAGGGAGGATAGGGAAGTTTGTCATAGGTTTGAAATGGTGAAAGGCCTCTCAGTCTGCTTGTGGCCAACCAGGGTGAATGCAAAAAGCAACGGAACCATATGGAGCCAGCAGACAATCAAATTACCTTCTCTCCCCCCCTCTCTGTCCGTCACATTTGTCTTTTTTGCTTTCATTTCCTTAAAGAAATTACGCCGGCCCTTTGTGTTTGCCACCTTGAGGCAGGGAGGGCAAAAGGTTCTGGCCAAATTCCAGTGCTTCTAATAAGTTAATGAAATAATGAGATGATGCGATGCCACCACTCCATGAATGCCAAGGGTCCAAAGGCTTTTTCCAAGGCTAAAGAGGCCAAGTATCAGTGACCTTCAGAGCAAAAGCAAGGCCCAGAAATCAGCCTATTCATGGTGCATAATCTATTCTTGGGATAAGAAATGAATAAATATACAGTCTTGCGACATATAGCCGCCCTCATCTTTATTAATGAGACATCCTTCGTTAAAAAGCTTGACAGCCGTTGGATGGCTCCAGTTGTAGTGGCTGACAGAGCGAGCTGACGCAAAGTGATGTCGGCGTCATCTCTTGGTGGCGCCTCTGTTTGTCACAGCATACTTATGCAAGCCCTTCCCCCCCCAGTCAAGGTGAGTGGAGAATAGCTGCAGGGCGCTGCACGTGTTTCGGGCTAGAACTATGCCAGAGTCAATGCCTGGGTGGCCAATTAGCAAAAAGGAAATAAAAGAGCCTGTGCCATCAACCAATGACGGCTGGGGGAGTGAGGAAGGCGGGGGGGTCGGGGTAGGGGGGGGTCTTTTTGTCTGTTTTCCTCTCCCTTTACGTCCAGCCCTCTGTTCTCTTTTGCTCCCAAACTTTGTCTGTCAACTTGGTGTCCACAGCAAAAAACCCCGTCAGAATAACAAATGAGGATTACTGGACTGAGAGCTGTGGGTTTCCTTGGGGTGTGCGTGAGTGTGTGTCTGTCTGTCTATGTTTATGTATGTATGGAAGCTGTGTGTGTGTCTCACTTGTTTGTGGAACAAAAATGTCCTAGTGTGTCCCCAGACAGACATTTGGCCATGTCCCATTGGCCATAGAGGATTACAAACCTCCTCTCTTTGCCTCTTCACACTGGCCCACAGTGCTCCACTCCCCTTGGCTAATGATCCAGGGGGGCACATTCATTCCTTCAGACAGGAAGCTCATCCCGGATATTTCCTCTGCATACAACATTTTAACTCAGAAAAAAACAACAACAACCCGGATCAAGTTCAATACTCACTGTTTTCTAGTGTTCCACTGTTTTAAAGCTGCAAAGACCAGTAACAACTAGTTGATGCTTGGTGCTGGTTTTGCAGAAGATGGAGCTGATATCAGCTGCTCCTTCTTCTTCTGCTGCTTTTCTGCAGCTTTTGAAAATGGCTCTGCTTCACCAGAGTATCGAAGGTGTGGTTCAAACCCAGTCGACACGTCTTCCTTCTGGGATTCATCTTTAGTGGTTCAAGAATAGTTGGATTGAGAGACCAGACCAGGTCTGTCTTCTACTCTGTCTTTTCACATCCACCCCTCCACATATTGCTCTTAATGCCACACTTTGCAGAGACACATTTATTTTTGCACTGGTCAATTACTGTTAGTGGTTACATTTTATTGTTATTTTTTGGCCGAACTATTGTTTATTGATTTTGAAGCTCCATTTGTGAGTAGGTTTGGCTTCCCTCACTTGGGTCTAATCTTCCATGATACCTTTTATTCCACCGTTGCACGTTTCCTCACTACTGCAGGGCAGATTTGGACCGGTGAAACCGGCCTTGCAAAACCCCAATTAACCTTTCCAGCACAACAGTTGGAAATGCATCATAATGTATTGCAGCTCGTCTTTTTTTTTTTCCTTTTTGCATGTATGTGCCTTGTGCGCATGACTGAATGAGGATGAGTGTGTCCGTGCCTCTGCACAAGCGACTCATTTTAATGACCCCAGGCCTCCCTGGTGAAATTGAGAATAACTAATGAGAGCGCCGGTGGCTGTGTGTCCAATTCTGTGCAAGTATGCATTTTTATGCCTGCGTGTGTGTGTGTGTGTGTGTGTGTGTGTGTGTGTGTGTGTGTGTGTGTGTGTCTGCGTATGTGGGTGTGTGTTGAGGAGTGCAAGCCTGGAGTGGGGTGCTGCTGCTGCATTTGGTTCTTTGTGGCTCTCTGTGAAGCGGGGTCGACCTTGTGGGGCTCTCCTCCGGGGCCCAGACAATGCCAGTGCAGGATTATCCACCCTGGGACAAAGTGTGTGATTACCATGAGAAAACCGGCAGCTCCAGCCCCATCGCCACGGACTGCCAGGCCTGCTGGAGAGGTGGGCCGCCACTCATTAGCTGCACGGAGACGCTGAAAGCAGGCGCACACTCACCGCCTTACGCGCGCACACAGGGGAACACAAAGAGTCAAAATGCACATAGTGACACGCATGGCCATAGTGATACACGCGCACGTTCGCACGCATGCAATTTGTAGCTCATGCGCAGGCATGGAGTCTGCGTTCTCAAAGAAAAGTGCCGTGGCATCTTGTTGTTGTCAGGAAATTAATATTGTTTGTTTTTATGAATCCTTTTGTAGAGAGCGGAATACTATTGATGGGGCTTTGAAACTTTATAATCTGGAAAATGTGAGTTCATAACAGAATTATGCATTTTTTTTAATCAAATACACTTCAACAAAATTCATTTAATGGAATTTAATATTTTTCAGTTATTTAATAGTTTTTTTTTTAAGCCACCTCAGGATGTCACATTGCTACTATGCTGTTTTGCTAAAACATACTTACACTCATGCATACTTAACCAAAAATAATCAGGCACTCGAGGACTGGGTAACAAGTTAATGCTATTTTATTCTAAGTTTCGGCTTAATCAGTGAAATGAGGTTGGTGAATTCAAATTAAATTTAGTTTTTTCTTAGTTCATAGAATTGAACCACAACAAAAAAAGAACACAAAACACGTCAAGTCTTCCTGTTGAACATCAGGCCAATAGATAACTATCAAAGAAACATTATGATTTCAAAATTAGATTGCTGTTGATTTCAGGAACAGTGGCCACCACACTGGCACTGGTACTGTTTGATGTGCTCACCTTCCTTCATGCTATGCAACGCCGTTATTGTGGCTTCTGTATTTGCATAATCAGCGTTCTGAACGTGGCGCAGCGATGCCGGCAGAGATCGGCGTCGCATCCTGATGCGTTTACCTCGGACGGAGCCACAGGTCCATTGTAGCCGTTCGCATCCTAAGCTGCAGATCAGTGGATTTCCCACCTCTTCACTGAAGAGTCTCTCTGTCTGGCCAGGATTAAAGGGATGAGCCGATACCTCTCTATCTCCTCAGCCATCCCTGCGTCTCTTCTGAGGAGGAGGATGAGGAGGAGAACATCCCTTTTGTTTGGAGGGAGGCAGCCCACTCGAGCCGGGCAGGAGAGGGCGTGCGATGGATGAGCGTCTTGGCTGGGGAGGGTAGAGGAGCAGACAGAGGGGTGGACGTGTGGGAGGGCTGATTATTGATGAGGAAGACTTTGGAAAAGAAAGACGCCTACCAGGAGGTATCTTAATCCACGGGCACGAGAGGGCAAACAGACACGCGCATGCTGAGAGGGAGTGAGAAATTATGAAGGCATTGTTTCAACCGGGTGGCAGCCCTCGGTCACCACGGAGGTCAAGAGTTCGGCCCTCCTGCCACTTTGACCTTTCACACTTACAGCATCTTTTTTGTGCCCAGTCGCCCTTTTATATTTCTTTGTTGTTTACAACTTTGTGCTACTTTACGACCTCTTTGTTTCCACATTGCTGGGAGGGGCTGAAGTAGCAGTGGGCAGGGCGGAGGAGCTGGTGGAGAATCGCACTGGCCACGTTCTGAAAATCTCTCCTCTGCCCTTTTGTGTTGCTCCTATTATGCGACGCGGTCTACCTTTTTTTTTTCCTTTCTTTCTTTGCTCCTATTTTATTTTCTCTAGCTGGCACCTCGCCGCACTTCTCTCCCCCCTCCAGCTCCAATCCATCTTTTCACCCTTCCTGATCTCCTCTGCCGCTCCCGGGTGGGAGACAGGTCACAGCTGTAGGGGGACGGCAAGCCTGTCACGTGTTGCTTTGTCTCGGGCCCTCACCAAAACATACCGCCACGAGCTACCCTGGCAACCGCCTTTCCTTTTAACCACCCTACTGTAGTTTGGAGGAAATGGCAACATGCCTCCTCCGGCCAGCGCTCTGCTGTGACTCCCCGAAAGGTCACTTTGACTTTTAATTCCTCTCCGCTGGGTATGATTCATGTCTCGCTCGGGCACGCAGCCGGGTGTTGTTTCTGTTTGACAACTCCAGGAGCTAAAATAAATTCAGTTTGGACTGGATACACTTATTCACCTACGAAAATGCTGGTCGCTGAGGAAGGGGCTGCTGAGCGCTAGAGGAGAGAAATGAATCCTGGTTTGCAGCACTATAAATATTTGACTCTCCTTCCTTGAGCCCTTTTCCACACAAGGGGCCTCTACCTGTTCCTGCTTCACCCACCAGAGGGAAAAAAGGGCGGCAAGTCAGCTGATTAATTGACTTAAACAGAACATACATCATACTTTTTGGGGAGACCTAGAAAAAGTCCCGACCCCTCCCGTGTGTCTTGCGGAAGACCTTATTCAGCAAGAAATGTGAGCCCACTGTCGCTGAACCAATGTCTCCATTTGTTGCATCGCTGCTGTGCTTTTTCTACGTGGATTCAATTTGTTTTGTTTGAGTGCAAACTTGACTTCACACTCTAAAATTCTGCCGATATCTTTCCAAGTGCTGTGTGTCGAGCCTCTTTCTCTTTACCCTCAATGCTCGTGACTGCTCCACCACACATCAGGGCGATGTCATCATTAAGTTGGATGGCACTGCAGTGGCAGGGATCATCTCAGGCGGAGATGAGGCTGCAAACAAAGAGGAGGCTAAAAAAAAAAAAAAGTCTGTCGCGGTGGGTGCACCGTGAACATTTCAACCTCAACAACAAGAGCCGATAGTTGAAGTTCAGGATGAACGAGTTGGACATTTGCACATTATTATCACTGGACACAGAGCGGACAGGGCTTCAGGGACACTGTTTGTTTTTTTCTTAACTATTATTCGGTTGAGTCTGTTGAGTGTAAAGTAATGGCATCACACTGTGAATTAGATCAAGATAGATGTACTCTATTGATCCCAGTCAGGCAAGATTGGTAACGTTTAAGGAATCAGTATTGCAATATTTGCCATTGAGTCGTTAAAGAGTCCCTTCAGCTCCACGGCAGCGGACAGGAAGGCACTCCAGAGGCTCTTCATCACCGCCCAACAACTCATCGGTTGCCCTCTTCCATCTCTTGAGGACATTTACGCCTCGGGAAAGCCCACAGCATCCTCAGAGCCTGTTGGAACTGTTGCCCTCAGGGAGGAATTTTTGGGCAAACAAAGCTAAATAAGATAGATTTTTTTTTTTATCCTATCGT
The DNA here is from genome assembly GCF_046127955.1 of Nelusetta ayraudi. Classification (NCBI taxonomy): domain Eukaryota; kingdom Metazoa; phylum Chordata; class Actinopteri; order Tetraodontiformes; family Monacanthidae; genus Nelusetta; species Nelusetta ayraudi. The sequence goes on along the minus strand of NW_027466175.1, from coordinate 828,181 downwards.
GGCACTAAAATATGCACAGACAATATTGCTACACAGTGATTGTGCGCTATTCCTGTATTTTTACCCCTCTGTTGTATGTAAGCCCTGTGTGTTTTCACTTGGTGTTACCCTTGTTTCTAATTGTCATTGGATAATTGTGTAAAATTATATAGTTCAGTAGCAAGTATTGTTTTTGACTCAGCATACTGTTCACTCTGCTGAATCTGAAATCTGCTGTTGACAGTAAAGAGATTGGGATTCACACCTGTAGCTCATGTCCTCTGGTATAAATGAATTGACAAGGTGAAGATGAGCCTCCTGCTCAGCGGCCACAAATCCCACGACTTTCACTGGTGGAGAAAAGAAAAGGTTGCAGATTATTTAACATAATTCAAAGCAGACCAGCAGACTTTCAAACCTCACACTGGCTGCTGCAGAGTTTTCTGGTACCGAGTTCTCCCTGTCTTCCTCAGAGGCGTCTTGGTGTTGCTGTTTTGGTGCCAGCTTTTGGTTTGGAATGAGCGGCACTGGTCCTCAGAGTTGGCTGACCTCAAAGATGCCCTCGTGAAAACGACTTGAGTGTTTCGCTCTTACTTTTCCTCAGTGAGTGTGTGTTGCGTAGGCGGGCGTGTGGGCTCGCCGTGAGGATCACAGATGGCCTGGAGGTCTCTTTGCTGACATGGCTCTCATTTATAACCATCAGGGGTGGATGCTGCTCACTTGCCTCTATCCCTCTACGTGTCCCTCCTCACAAGCACCAAGCATGGGCTGCTGCACTCTACCCAGCAACGCTTGAATGACACTCCACCGTGGTCCAACTTCATAGTCAGCTGGATCAATAGGCGGTTGATGTTGAGCATCATGCCGCTCCAAAAGAACAGCTGTGATGTATTTTTCCTGGTGTAGCTGCAGAATTATGTCACCTCTTGTCTCACAAAGGTTTTGCAGAAATAAGATGATTTGCTCAAGCGGGAATCTTCATCCTCAATCCCGGCTGCTGTTCAACAGTTCCTATGATTGTCTGAATTCCTCTGCTGAGGGAACTCGGCAAGCTGTTACACTCACACCCACCCCGTCTAACACAGCAACCGGTGCCCATTGAAGAATAGGGATCAGCTCCTTCTGCTGTGTTCTCTGGGCCCGTTTAGCATAGGTCCCCACCCTGGGGCCTGTGGGCATGGCTCTGTGCCCTGACACCCTTGTCTGGGGGAATGCGCACCCTGCTGAATGCTTTCTAATGGCTCTGAAGGCCCTTTGATGAGCGTGTAGATGCAGCGCTCCGTATGGCGTCGTTCACCTGGGAAAATCACAATCTGTGCACGACCGGACCGCAGGCCTTTTTAGATGGATGTCCAGCGCACCCTCACACATCACATTCAGCTGGCTTTTTTTTGCTGCCTCAGCAAACTATTGTCCTGGTAGTGAATAGAACTGGAACGTGGTCAGTCACGGTTCCATTAGGGTTCTGTGTTTGAGGACTGGGGTGCGTGTGCGTGCGTGTGTGTGAGCGACTTAATGTGTGTGTTTTGTTTCTTCTTTATGACGTTGTTTCACTTCAAGTTCCTTTGATTTAATTCCTAAAATCACCAATAGCGCAATAAAAAAAACCAAAATTGGCCGTTATTATTCTCTATGCAAGTGATAGTCACTACTTCACAAAATAGTCAATGTTATGTATTAATACAAAGGCATTTTCCTCGCTGTCTGCTCATCACCCTACTCTCGCAAGCAGCTTGGTCTCTCACATTTTATTTCTGTTCAACCTTGTGAGGCTCCAACTTAAATGTTACCAGTCAATCTAGTTTGAAATGGGCCAAAAGCAGACAAAGAGACAAAGACATACAAGAAGCTGCATGGATGTTGTTGCAGAGTAAGTGACCAGTGTGTGATGCTGCAGTGGTGGCTTTTCAAATCAAAATCGGATGACATTTTTACAATTAAAGACAAGCAAAGGAGCCTTTCCTCAGCGGAGAAGTCTTTTCCACTACGCTAACTGTTAGTTCTCTCTTCATTATGCACCACTTTCAGGGCGAACAGTCAAATGTTCCTTGGCAACTGGTGCCATTGTGTCACAATGTCTTTTTCTCCATTCCTTAAATTGCCCAAGATACTTCCTGGGCTTTACTTCAGGCTTGCATTGCATTTTGTTCACACACCCCCACTTTTCACCCCTAGTGTTGTGTCTACTTCAGGCCTGTCTCTTTGGTCCCCCTCCTCATTTTTTATTTAATTTTATTTGCCGATGCAGCTGCAGGACTTTTCTAACGTCCATGACCAACAGTGAGAGGAGCTCTATCAGCAGAGGGTGTGAACGTGACCAAGTGGGGACATCCCTCTCTTCCTTGGGCAACAAAAGCTGGCTGGCCTGCAACAGAACATCAGTACTTACAGAAAAGAACCCACTTTTGTTTGCACTTAATGGATGCTGCCCATTCACTTACGCAGACCCCCGTCCTCAATCTTGGCTCTTTTTTATTTTTTGTTCCAGCCTTTTCTTTTAGGCCAGGCAGTGATATAAAGGGCTTTTTCTCTCTTTGCCAGCAGAGGTAAAACCTGTCCGCCAGCAGTCTTACAGCTCAGTGCTCGTTTCAAACAAACGTAGAAGGCAGCTTTGATGTCAACCTACGTTAATCTCCTTTTTATTCACCATTTTTAAAAGTTCCCCGCAGATGGACACTTGCCCCCCCTGTGCTCACCTGGGGTCTACTGTTCCATTCTGCAGAGCATCAGTGCTCAGGTCAGCAGAGCATGGTGAGTTTGGGCACTTGGGCCCCTCAGTCAGGGTTTCGGGGGGCCCTTGCTGCCCCCCAGAGGGAGTGCCCGTGCACGCAAGGGGAGGGCCAGGCCGGCCCCCGTTTGACAGCTCAACACGTAGAGTCTGCTGGTGACCAGGGGGCCATCCTGGGGGCCAAACTATACCGCTTTGGATAGCACCACACCCCACTTCCAACCCCCAAGCCTCCAGGCTGTTGTTTCCTCAGAGAAGAGGGTGTGTTTGCAGGGCAGACCAGGCGAGGAAAGGCAGGGCCCGGGACAAAAGACGGTACTTCGGCCAGCACTGTTCTGCATGGTAGCGGCCGTATTCTTCTCTGCTTTTTTTTTTATTCTGCCTTTTCTTTTCTTTTGGCCCAGTGGCCTTTGTGAAGATGCGATGGAGGCCAGGGGGGCAGATATGATGGATGAAAGTGGGGTGCATGGGCGGAAAACGGGAGGAGGGGGCGGTTGTAGAGACGACAGGGATGGAGGGGCCCAGTGTCGTGCTCCCTGTCTGAGGGGAACGTGCGAGGCGTGGGGTGGCCCTGGGTGGTGGGTTGACCCAGTCCAAGCTGATGGAGGAGCGGGGGGGTTGGAGGTGGGGGGAGGGGGGCGTCGGCTGGCTATGGATTTTACATTTGTTATTTGTTTCAAAAGAGTGGGGATAGAACTGGGTGTGGGGTGCAAGCAGAGGATAAAAAAGAAGTCTGAACAGAATGTGATGATGAATAGTAGAGGATAGTATAGTAGTACAAATAAAAAAAGGTCCATAAGGTTTATTAAGGTCATTAAGGCCTATTAAGGTCATTAAGGTTTATTAACAGCCAAGAATGCATGATGTAGTAAGTGTGTAAATAAGTTCTCACGTTTTAATTGGATGGAAGACTTCAAGATCCTATTTCAGAATGATTTTGACCGCCCAGCATGACAAAACGTCCAAAAGCACTAAAAGATTTTGAAAATAAGTAAGTTTTACCTGTCCACAGTGTAATCTCAGGGCCAATTGTGACATGCTTGTCTCTTGACAGTGAAAGGCATCAGCACTCAGGTACGAGGGGAACGTGCCACCGTCAATGTATATTGATAACAAAACTGTGTAACAGACGTTCGTCCCCGGGTGGGCTCGAACCACCAACCTTTCGGTTAACAGCCGAACGCGCTAACCAATTGCGCCACAGAGACGTTGCCCCCTCCACTGACTCACTCACTCAGACTACATCCGATCATAATCACGAAGCTGTATAATCTCTCTCTGACTCTCTTCCTCCCTCTCTGGGCAGCCATGAGCAGTAGCAGCAGTCTCATTTTAAACTTCTTTTGGTTTGTTCTTTCAGCTTGGGTGGAGGAGCTCCTGTCGACCAGTTCTCCTCGGGTGTCGTTTCAAACGGACTTTAGATTATTATTTATTTTTATTTAGGTTTCAAAGGAAGATGCTGAATTCAGACAGTCTAGACAGTAGTTGGGCGTTGTCTCCAAATTAGTTAATTATCTTTATCATAAATAATAATAGTACGAAGAAAGGATCAAATTAAAAAAGCATTTGGACTGTAATCAAAGCGGATGTGTGGTTTGCAACACCCGCTTTTCCTTCAAAAATCGCTGTCTTTAACTTTCTACCAAAATTGATGCTTTATGGAAGGAAAAAAAAACCCAAGTGGCAGGGAGTTGGTCAGATGGTGCACACACACCTGGTTGGACGTGTGGTCACAAAGGGCTGATTTCCATAGCAATGTTGAACCACATATTTTATTAAAAACTTGAACATTAAGCAAGCCAAAGAAGTAAAGGGTGTGTTTTCTCAAAACAAAATACAGCATTATGTGTATTACATTAGTAGTTGCCTGGTGTAGTTATCAAAAAAGAAGCAAATAAAGTTTAGAAATGTGCTTCTTTCCCGAGTGTTTGGATGAATGTGCTTTGAGTCTGTGTGCGCACTACTTTTTTCCTTCCTGCTACTGTATATGGAGCTCAGTTCTCTGGGGCTGAGGAGACGGATGAGAGTGTGCTGTTGGGATGAGACCACAATATTTCATCGCAGACAGTATAAAACCAGGACTGGATGGATTGTTTCATAAGATGATCGTGGCTGTTCTCTGGCCTTCAACACGCCATACCACACACACAGGGCACGAGGCTGTCATCCGTTTTAAAGACTTTATCCTGAGCGTCACACCCGTTATGGCGTTGCCAGGATTAAGAATACTGCTTGTCCCAAGGGATCCCCCTCCTCCTATGTCCTCCTTACCGCACCTTGCACTGAGGAATGTCCTCTCAGCAAATCAAGGCGGTCTGCTTCTTGACTCACTTCCCGCTCCCGCTGTCCGTCTTGCAGTGTGGAATGTTCTTTTTCACAGAGATGCACAAACAGCTGATTTCAACGCCTTCTGGAAATGGACATATCTGCAAAGTCTGACTGTGCTGGACACATCTGGAATGGACAAAAAAAGTATTTTGTTTTAGTTGCTGTAATACTTTTTTGTTAAAATACTGTAAGTTGTCAAGGTCATCAAAAGGCTATTTATGCCATTGGGTGTCAGGTGTTTGTTCTAAGACAAAAGAAGCAACCTCATACTCCTCCCACTCTGGTCTTTCATGTCTTTGTCGACGCATACAGACCACCTGCTGCACGACAACCACGACACACTTTCACTTTCCTGTCACCGAGAAGGACGCAACAAAAGGGAACCAGGACAAATGCCAATCTTTTGCCCGTCAGAGAGCAGTCAGGCCCTGGCAACCTGCTGGCATACCTCAGGAGGAAATGAGATCAGTATCTGGCAACCTGCTGGTTGTCCGGTCGCTGGCAGCCTGGTGGCTGTCACCCAGTGCCCGGAGAGAGACATCCTCTTACGGATGGGACAAAGGTGGCTGGTCCTGGGGGACTTCCCATTAGCATGCTAGTCTGTGTGTTTAACACTGGCCTGAATGGAGAGGACAAGAGGCAGCACCCTGGCCTATTCTTACGCAGGGAAGTGTTAGTGTTTCAGCTGCTAATGCCGCTCTGACTTATGCATATGGACGCATACATGCATATATATGAGAGGAATCTTTGGTTTGTGTTGGTATGTTCGCTGATTCCATAGCAGCCATTTATTTAGGTCCAGGCGACAGGAGTTCAGGAGTTACTCTGACTACTTTGGACAAACTCAGTAACTTCTTTTGTCTTTGTTTATCAAAGATGTTATATCATAAGCCTTGAATTCTCTTTGCACAGTTTGGTCAACTGGACATACACTAATTCTGGAATAAAACACACATTGTGAGTCAAAATCTCTACATTAATATTTCACTTCGTAGTTTATGGCATGGACCAATGGAGTGTTTATTTTTCTCACTTTTTTCACCAAACGACTTTCAATGTCAGGTAGGTCTGTGCCAGAAACTGAACTGTGTCTGTTGCCAATAGACAAAAGTGAATAACAAGTGAGTGTCTGCAGTCTGAGATTTTGTTAACATTTAAACAAAAGAAAAAACTGAAATAAACTTGGGCTTTAAATTGCTCCCTTATTTATGCACTCTTCTTCTCTCTCTCTCTCTCTCTCTCTCTCTCTGTGTGTTAGCCAAATGATGTGTAAAGACGCCTGTATGGAAATGTGTATTAGCAAATCTTTGTCAAGACCCCAAACGATTGTGTATTCCTTTGTATGCGTGTGGGTGATTGTGTAAGAAGAAGAAAAAAAAGCTGCTGTTCTCCTACTGCTGCGGCCGCTGCTCTGTGTGTGATTATGTGCTCAGACCCGCTGCCTGGTGGCTGATAATAACACAAGAGCCCGTGTGTTTGTGGCTCTCTTCACCGAGGAGATTCCCACCGTGCTCAGCGTGTCTGGGCTCTGTGTGTTTTTGAGGTTGCACGCGTGACTCGGCCAGCTGTTCTATTCTCCCGGTGGCCCCCTCAACCCTGCCCGGCCCTTGTCCCTCGCCGACCCCTCCTTCCTTCAGAGGCCTGCTCTTCATCTGATAAGGGCTGCTCTGGCCAAACCCTCAGCAGAGCCCCTCAGTGCCGCTCCACGCCAACAATATGCACTCCTCTCCCCTCCGCGCTAACACCATTTACATGTGAAAACACTGGCGCTTATCTCCAGCTCACTGGAGCTATGGCACCAAACCAGTGCATGTGCATGTGCGTGTGTGTGTGTTTGTGTATGTGCGCGCGTGCACTGGCAAAACGGCGGAAGACCTTTGTGACTGAACTGTGGGCAGCCGCCGGGTCAGACGCGTTCATGCATCCAGACACCTAGTTTTCCATCAGGGAAGTTCACCTGAAGGACAGTGCAAGAGTCTCACTTTGTACAAGGTGGAAGAATTTCCGTCTTTATGTCGTTAGGACGTGAGCCAGCCTCATCACGTTTGCACTGATTCCAATAGCTCGAGGCGATGCTAATGCTTAATCAAAGACCCCCAGGAGGGGGAAACTGGTTTATCAGCTCTGCCTTCCTTGGAGCATTGCCATTGTAGCTGTAAATAATCACACACAAACCTTTTTTTTTTTTAAACTCCAGCACTTTCTCCACCAGGTGTATTTTACAGGTATTTGTACTTTGCTTGAGTGTTTCTTTTTCTTGTGACTTTTAACTTTTACTCCCTACGTTTGCACGGAAATATCTCTGCTTTCTAATTTTTACATTAACATTACCTTGGCTTTGGGGTCACTGTTCAGTACGGTTTCAGTCCAGAGAAAAAGAAAAATGGAAAACATAGCATTGGTTAATGATACTATATACATAAGTGTAAACATCCAATTATGCCTCAAGGATCATAATTATTACTATAACAACTTCATATGCTGACGTTGAAAAACCAAAAAAAAAATAATAAAAAAATAGTACTATAGTATTGAAAGTACCAAAGCCATCATAATGATCAAGATGCTCATGCAAGACCTTTGGTCAGTGCAGTCCAGACTGTTCTCCATCACTCACATTGCTGCAGTGACCAGTTTCATTGTATTGATTTCACAGTTTATGGCATTATCTCTTGTAATTTGACAGAAATGAAACTGTCACATCTTCCATGTAGTAGCACGGACCATCATCATCATCATAAAACAGTGTGTAGAGATTCACATCTCAGCAGCTGTGGGGAAGACGTACAAGTGGACAGACGGCTAAAGAGGAGCGTGCAGGCTTTTAATTAAAGTCTGTGTGGCTGGGGCCGCGGGCTAAGCAAACATAGGCCTCTGGCAAGCAGAGTTTAAGATGAGGGGAAAGCTGGCCGGGGCAGAGAGAGGGTGAGGGGGACTGAGAGACGTGTGCAACCCCAAAGATGGCCAGAGTGGGATAAAGGACCATTAGTGAGCAGGGGTCAGGTAGAGCCATGGGGTGGACAGGAGCAGGAATGGCCGTGTTTCCTGTGAGGCAACGTTATCACACCTTTATCAGAAGGATCTTAATGTCCAGCGGATATTGGGCTGGGGGAGGAGAGCAGTGTAGAGCTTCAAAAAAATGATCTGTGGGCGACAGATCAAAAATAATGAAAGTGTCTACTAAAGCTCTTGGTCATAAAACATGAGCTGCCAGGTGACGTGATTATATTTGCACCCGTACAGCAGGATATCCACTATCCACTGAACCAGCACTGTCCAACAGTCATGTGTCTCTAACAAATGCCACAGAATTAAGGATCCTTTCATCCTTTGCTTTTGTTTTAACCCCCACTTTTGCTTAAATACTGAAACTGGAACGTCTCAATGTGATTTAATAAAAGTATCTCTCTTTAGGTGTATTTAAGAAGGAATAGAAGACTTTTGCTCCCTAGTCCACCATCGTCTCTGTGGCGCAATTGGTTAGCGCGTTCGGCTGTTAACCGAAAGGTTGGTGGTTCGAGCCCACCCAGGGACGGTCTCCTTTTGTAGCAAACTTCATTTGAATGCACAATGGAAATAATAACCTGACTTTCAACCTAAGACTGTTAATTGGACCGGCTGCAGTGCCGCCCAGTCCAGTGAAGCACAAATGACTGTAGAAAACAAACGACTGAACAACGTAATTTTTAGAAATTAAAAGTCCCAGATCAGCCCAACACTCGCAGGGAAGACTGTTTTATGATAGTTTAGCATAAAAAATATGAAAAGAGCACAAAATATCACCATGTCCGAAAATGGAAAAAATAGTCATACAAATACACTGTTGTTTTTTTTCGTGGCCAAAAATATGTAAGACTCAGAACAGCCTGAGACTCACTGAGATTACTGTTCTATGAAAAGAAAAACTATATAGAAAAAAAACAAAATGACACTGTGCTACTTTTTTTTTCTTCAAAATTTGGATGTGTTAAGATTTTGTACTCTTTCCATTTTTTCCACGCTAAGCTACCATATAACTGTTTTGTCCTGTCATAGGGTTTTAGTCTCGTCATTTCCTGTTTTATTTTGAAGACCCGATTAACCTTCCTCTTGTTTCAGATCACATTCCCCTCCTCATGTGCCACCTGTGGTCTGACCTAATTACCCATTGTTTCCACCTGTGCCTTGTTACCTTGTGTGCTTAAATAGTCCCTTGTCTTGTGCTACAGTGTCTTGGTCTGTCCCGAACCCGCTCACAGCCACAGGCCCTTAAAGAGTACACAGTAAGACAATTGTGCCTTGAAATTGAGTGAGTTTTCTTTGCTTGTGTGTTTATGTTCTTGTTTCTTTGCCTCTCTTTACGAGTGAGTTTCTGTTTGTTGCCACTTTGTTTTTCTCTGCGTGAGTGCTTTTGGTTGTGTTCATTCTTATTAGATTAGATCTAGCTTTTGGTTTTGTGTGCTTTAGTCGTCTTTCCTCCTAAATATTTTTGCCCCCCCCCCCCCCCCCCCCCCCCAAAAAAAGTGTTTTGTTGAACTTTTTTTCATATTTGAACATTTTTCTTTTTTGCATTCTTTCCTCCAATTTCATGAAACGTAATGATATCCCCCCCAATCATATACACTGTCATGTTTTTCGGAGGCCGAAAAAATTGAAGACTCAGATCAGCCTGAAACGTGCACGTATAGATTCTCATCCAAGCAGCTGCGGGGAGGACAAGTGGACAGACGGCTAAAGAGGAGCGTGCAGGCTTTTAATTAAAGTCTGTGTGGCTGGGGCCGCGGGCTAAGCAAACATAGGCCTCTGGCAAGCAGAGTTTAAGATGAGGGGAAAGCTGGCCGGGGCAGAGAGAGGGTGAGGGGGACTGAGAGACGTGTGCAAGTGTGCAACCCCAAAGATGGCCAGAGTGGGATAAAGGACCATTAGTGAGCAGGGGTCAGGTAGAGCCATGGGGTAGACAGGAGCAGGAATGGTCGTGTTTCCTGTGAGTTATCACACCTTTATCAGAAGGATCTTAATGTCCAGCGGATATTGGGCTGGGGGAGGAGAGCAGTGTAGAGCTTAAAAGGGGAAAAAAACAAAACAAACGGAACCTCTTAACGATCTGTGGGCGACAGATCAACAATAATGAAAGTGTCTACTAAAGCGCTTGGTCATAAAACATGAGCTGCCAAGTGACGTGATTATATTTGCACCCGTACAGCAGGATGTCCAATGAACCAGCACTGTCCAACAGTCATGTGTCTCTAGCAAACACCACAGAATTGAGGATAATTAATCGTATACTTTCGTCCCGCACCCAATATGGATTCATAAAATGTCAGTATGATTTAACAATGAGGTATAGAGCCGGAGTTTTGCTCCCTGATGCACTATCGTCTCTGTGGCGCAATTGGTTAGCGCGTTCGGCTGTTAACCGAAAGGTTGGTGGTTCGAGCCCACCCAGGGACGGTCTCCTTTTTTGGAACAAACTCCATTTAAATGCACAGCGGGAAAAAAAAAATGATTTCTATTTTACCAACATGTTCTCCCTACTGCTCTCTGCGTGGCTTCTCCTGCAACCCACGCTTTGACCCATCAACAGTCCCGATACTCGCTCAGTAGGCTGGTTGAGAACTTTGATTGTCAGCTGAGAATTTATATGTGGCTGTTTGTTTGTCCGCATGCGTCCCTGAGATGAACCGTTGACTTGTACAGGGTGTAACCCAACTTTCCCCCAAAGATGCTTGGTGGGACAGGCGTCAGTGCCGCTCAGTCCAGGGCGGGACAAACGGCGATCTAAAAAAAGAGAAGAAGAAAAAAAGACTGAACGAATTATGGCGACACAGTGGCACCTGTCGGTGAAAAAGCAGAACTGCAACTGAGTTAAAAGATCGGAGGGAGACACGAATACCTACTCTACGATTCATGTTATTGATTAATTCATTGATTGAATGTGGTGGTGGTGGTGGGGGGGAGTTTCAATTTTCCCTTAAAAATTTGGAATCTACAAAAGGAACTCAAGACATAAACGGGACTACTTAAAGCGGGTTAAACCGCTGTGAAAAAAAAATGCCAAAGAGTTTTCCGTAAACTTTGGTCATTCTTCGACTGTGCACTGAGACAAGTACGCTTCCAAAACCGGAGATGGCATCGTCTCTGTGGCGCAATTGGTTAGCGCGTTCGGCTGTTAACCGAAAGGTTGGTGGTTCGAGCCCACCCAGGGACGGAAACTTTTTACGGCTTTATGTCCAAGTATGTCAGTATTGGATGTTTGAGTGTCAGTGCCAGCTCGTTGTTGAACATGTAGTCAAAGCAACTCCCTGCTGCTCTTGAATGTTGCCTGTAACTTAATCTTCAAGGCACCTTCGTTGTAAATAGATGTGACTTGCAATGGCTCACCGTCATGGTGAGCCAAGTCAGTTTAGTTTAGTTGAAATAAGGAGCCATGTGATATATTTTTTTGTGGAATTAAAAAGTGAGATCTACCGAACAAGCAGTGACTCAAGCAAGTAACCCGCCCCCCTCCCTAAATTAATCATTTCTGGCTGTCTTTCGGTTTCTGCACGACGCTGAAGTTGGCACCACACGTGCTTCTTAGGTTTGGATTCCACCTTAAAAAAAAAATCCACAATTTGACCGCCAGATGGCAGTGCTTATCCCAACACTTTTCAACATATTAAATTCAGCGAATCATTATGTCTATGTTGAGGTGGATTTTTTTTTCCCCCCTCCAAAATTATACAGTAGAAATGGACGTGAGGTGTCATCGTAAAGCATGGGAGCTCTACTATCGCAATCAGTTGACACATTTTACGGGAAATCATTTTTGGCCTTTTGGGGGGGGGGGGGGACTTCAAAGTTGACAAGTTTGCCATTGACACTCGCTCCCATGCTTTACAATGCTACCTCACGTCCATTTCTACTGTATAGTTTTTGAAGTAATCCACCTGGAAAAACTGAAAAATACCGTGATGTCAAAGTTGTCAACTGGCATGGTATTAGGGTTACACTTAAGGCTGAAATTAGGGTTAGGGTTTTGGGGTTCCTCACGCGCTAGAAGCCCCAAATTTGGCATGGGCGCTTCTTGAGGGATTTTGATGACAAAGCAAGTGGTCTCACGTCTCTAGGACAAAGTTGACTTTTGACCCCCATAGACTTGTATGGCATTAGGGTTAGTGGTCAAATTGTGTTTTTTTTTTTTTTTTTAAAGGTGGAATCAAAACCTAAGAAGCACCAGGGAGAATGTGGTGCCAACTTCAGCGTCGTAGTTTCCTGCCCAGTCCCATGTTCTGCAAAACACTGAGCAATTACAAAGGCTGCTTGTTACAGACCATCTGTAGTCGCTTGTTACAGCTGATGCGTGATTTGCAGATGCAGAGCTTCACATTCACTGCTTTACAGAACAGCTGAATACAACATGTGTCAGACTTTCTATGTTTTTACTAAATTGTCAGAAAATAACAAGGGGTGCAGGCATTGACTGACAGCCGATCAGGGTCGGTGTTGTTGCATTTAGTGCGTCCGCCTCACAATCCCGTCGTGTCCCATTTTACTTATCCTACTCTGGTGCTAGTCTTCAGGATGACCATTTAGGGGCAGCATTTAGCAAAGAATAAAACAAAACGGCAACAACATGCCATGTAATCAGTTATGTTTGCAAACAAACAATTTCAGATTTTTATGTGATTTTCTTGTTTTATGTTCACTTTCAATTAAATAATGACACATTTCATTAATTGTTTAATGAAATGTTTAATGAAATGTAAATTAATTGTTTAATGAAATGTGTCACCGTCACCAAAATGGACACACATTTACTTACTACCACTACTTCCAAACCGCTATGAACTCGTTTACTGCCACATTCATGTGTACATTTTCTCAGTTGGACAAAGGAAGGAAAAGCACATAATTTTTGCGCTGTCTGGCGCAAAAATTAAACGTGTAAAAACAAAATCATGAAATAGATGATAAGATATGTCATTAAATAATTTAAACTGAAAATAGTATGAAGACGTGATGAAAAACAGCTACAACGATCAGAAATGAAATGAAAACGAGTGACTACAGCAATTTATTGAAAATCAGAAAATTTCTTTTTTTCACTTTTGAATACTTCAGTACAAAGAACGTATTGAATAATTTAAGTGATAATACAACATACAGACCACGAGTCGAAACGGCACTAAATGTAGCTGAATAGTAAAAGGCAATAGGTGGTACAATGAAAAGCTGCTGGGGGTGGAAGGAGCTGGCTCTTCTTGCTGTGCTGAACCAGGTGTTCTGGCTCAGGAGTGAAATTCTCATCGCCAACGTGAGAGCAGCGCTCTTCCGTACTCGGTCTCGTACTTCCGCTCGACTTTGCTTCAGCAGGTTTTGGACCCTGCTGGCCTCGTGTGGCAGTGCAGCTCGTTCCTTCGGTCCCGCTGGCTCTGCAGTCTGACTACAGTCTTTAAAAGTCTTCAAAAAAGCGACTACAGATGGTCTGACTCATCTCTGGGGTCTGAGCTCAGCCGCGAGCCCGAGGCCAAAGTCCTGGGTGTGGATGGCGCGGAGCGATGTTGCGGCGGCTGGCTCAAAGGGTTCTGTGGTCCCTCATACTGAGGCAGCTCTCCGTCTGAAGGAAGCTCCCCGTCGGAGAGGTACGGAGGAGGAGGCAGATCAAACCAGGGAGGCCGACTGGGAGGGAAAACAGAGATAAACAGATAAAGGGAGGAAACGACGCCTGGGCCGAAGAGTGTTACATAAGGACTGTTGAGCACCCTCCTACACACACACACACACACACACTGCTCCAACACATTCAGCTTTTTTCTGACAAAACAGCACCAATACATAACACCTGTTTTCTAAACTCCTCTACAAACCAATGGCTTTTACATCAACACTATGTAGTTTTTGTATCCCATAATGTTGGTTTTGGAATAATTGACTTCTAGTGGGGTAAAACAGAGCTCCTGCCACCGTATGACTACGCAACCTTGGCTTTGGATGCAGTGAGGGAGCACTGGGACTCACTTGAGTCACATGGTCATGTGCTGGGCCAGTTGGATGAGCTGAGTAAATGGCTGTAAATCTCTCTTGAAGTCGACGAAGCATCAGCAACAACCACTTAATGATTTTTAAATCATATTAAAGCAGAAAAGCTACTGCTTTGATGAAGATTAATTCTGTGTACCAAAATTAATTATTTGCCGGCAAAGCGGCCACAAATAAACAAAGTTGGATTCGATAGATAGCAGAATTACATTAAGTGGTACTGAGGCTAAATTGGATAAGAAATTTTTTGCCGCTGCTATTTCTGAACCACTTAATGTTGCAAGAGATTGAATTACAGACGGGGACAAAAGAGTGATTAATGAGTCTCTTTCACCTGGAGTCCCGAACAGCTTGTGAGTATGACGGCAGAGAGTCCACGGAGAGCCCCGAGGGGTACAGGGTGCCGGACAGCAGCTGCAGAGCCTGGGGATTGGGGCGGTACTGGCCCACTGCAGAGGAGGCGGAGCCTGGGGAGAGACCTGGACCTCCGGCGTGGACGTGTCCCTGGTCCAGGATGACCAGGCGGGACAGCAGCAGCGGCTGGTGGTGGTGGTGGTGGTGGTGCAGGCTTCCTCTGACGCCTCTGGGCAGCAGGACGCTGCGCTTCCTCTGGTGGTGGACCACCAGGGCCAGCAGCGCCACCACCAGGACGAAGATGACGGCGCCGCCGATGACGGCGTAGGTGATGCTGGGGTAGGTGATGCTGGGGTAGTAGCGCAGGCGGTAGTCCAGCGTGACAAAGTCCTGCCCCGGCGCTTCTGTGGAGGAGAGGATGGGTTAGTGCTGTAGCGCTGGAGGTCGGTCTTGGTCTCCAGACCACTTTCAAGGGTCCCAGTCTCGTCTCGGACTCGGAGGCATTTTTACTGGGTCTCGTCTCGGACTCGGACTGAGCGGACTGAGAGTGAGACCCTGCCCCCTCATTCCTACTTAAATTATTTTACAATTTTATGGAGCAAATTTATTTATTTTTTTCCAAAATGGTTCAAAATAGTTGACAAAGCAGCAAAAGTTAAAGAAAATGATTGCCTTGCTGGAAAGAAATGTTGCTGTTCGACTTAGACGCAAACTTGAATTCTTTTTGAACTGCGTTGTGAACTCGTGCAAACTTGTGAAGGGAGGTAACAGCTACGCAAAACTTCCAGATGAAGGACTAAACAAATGGAGCACGGTGCAGCGCGTAACGGCTACTTTTCAGCCCCGTAGTTCAAAGCGCGTATTGTGAAGGAAGTAAAAGAACAGAGGCTGAATAATTCTTTGTGAGGAAAAAAACGTCTCACAGCACTTTCAGATAAAACGGAACATGAGAGAGGGAGAGAGGGAGGGAAGGCTGAGCAGCGGCAGGAGCAGATACGCACGTCTGAAAATCCCTCCTGGGGCAGGAAACCCCACGTTTACGAGGAGAGTCGTGGAAAAAAACCGAGCAGCCCTGAATATTGGTTTGAGTTCTGCTGCGATACCAGTGGGCGGCGGAGCTTATTAGTTAAGGAGGAGTGAGGCTGGCGGAGGGGGCACTTGAAAATATTACGCTGGCTGATTCTTAAGTGTGAGCATTTCAATCAGCCGCTCATGTAAATGGAGTTTCTGGTGCTGCCTGGCACAGGGTGGCGTCGTGCCGAGGAGGTGGTGGTGCTGGTGGTGCTGGTGGTGCTGGGGGGGCGGGGGGAGTATTTATCACACCGCTGCAGTAGAAGCGCGGTAATGAGAAATGAGCAACATAAAAGCATTTTGCAGCCGCAGCCGCCTCAGTTGAATTTACACTCACGCCTCGGGAAGCCACGGACATTAAACCTCAGCAGGCCTCTGGAGTTTTTCAAAAGACTCGGCAGAGTATTTTTGTTGCTGTTTTCTTTTGTTGCTGTCTCTCTATGTGGTTGCTTAACGGTCTCCGCTTATTGCCTTCTAAAATGTGCTCTAATGGAATTGTGTTGCAGACAGTTGAGCACCTCGTTCATGACAAAAATCCTCCCAGCCATGAAGGGGGGAACCCATGTGGAGGTTTTCTGGAAGCGCGCCAGGCTCGCTGACTTACGGCTTTTGGGTGTGTTCGGCAGAGGTCGGAGGTCATTGCCCTGCTGCGATTTCCCCAAAGAAGCAAACCAGACTCGGATCAACACAGAGCGGTGGCTGTTTCACTGAGACGCATGCAAGGTCATGCAAGTAACAAATGATTTAAGTGATAAGAGAAATTCCCCTGCGCTCCGGCTCCAGTCTTGTATATTTAACTCGGCTTATGAGTCACAATGTCTTGGCAGCGTAGTACAAAACAAGGCAAAACATAAATTAGACCTAAAAAAAAAATGGAATGGAATTTAATTACCATCAAAATAAATGATAGCTGATATGATCTTGAATTAAACAGCTGTTTTATTTTTCTTTCATAATTCTCTGAAAAGTAAGAAATATGCCGCCTGGTTTTGTTGTTTGTCGAGTTATTTTTTTCCCCCTGTGTTTCCCCCTGAGGCCTTTCCATATATCCCATTGCTTTCACAATCCCTGCTCTGACATCCACCTTTGAAATCAAGCAAACACCTTGAGAATATCAGGAAACAGTGAGACTATTACTGCCAGGCTGCCCTTGTGAATAAAGCAATGTTAACAAATAGCCTTTTGCTTTTGTTTCTGTTTTCTTTTTTTCTGTTTTGACCCCAGGAAAATCTCCAGCATGTTTCTGTTTGTCTAACTCGGAGGGCCTGTAGGTGTCCAATCAGCTGCGCGCTCATGTGTGCGTGTGCGTGTGCTTAACAACAACAACAACCAGTCTGGCATAAAGCCAATTTACTGTACGTACTAGTGCGCACTCAGGGGGCCCCCACTTCTTAATTAAATCTAATCTAATTCAGATGCTCCACCCGCCCGCCGCCCCAACCCGGCACCAGCCAACAAAACAAGCGCCCCCCTACCCTGCCCATGTGATTTAAAATTGGCCGGTCCTTTACTCTTTCAATTTCCACCGAGCGGAGAAACAACCGACACAAAGAAGAATCATCTCTATAATTAGGAAGCAAAAAAAAAGGAGGGCCGGCTGGAATGAAGAGACCCCGACACACCCAGCCCCCCCCCCCCCCCCCCCCCCCCCCCACACACACACACACACACACACTCCCCGCCCCCCGTTTTTTAACCTACCAGGTTTCAGTGCAGTCCCTCGGGAGTGAGGAGAAACATGCACAAAAGAGCTGTAACGCTAACAATGGGAGCCTATCCCCATTAGAATGAAAGGCTGCTTCAAATCACACAGCCGATGAACAGAGAGAGTGAAGAAGAAAGAAAGCGGAACATGCCTGAGGAGAAACGGTCCGGCCCGAGCTTGTGGCCTAGCTGGCCTGCATGGTCCTGATTCACAGTTTCAGTTAGAGAGCTGCAGTCCAGGCACAAAGACATGAGGGGATTTTTTTTTTTTTTTGGTGGATTGACAATTATTACTCTGATTAAAGACAGGAATCCTCTCCATACTTCACAGAGGCTCTTTGATTTGCAGCAATAGTAATGTTTGATTTTCTTTACCCCCCCCTACAAACTTTTTTTGGCTTCAGCCAGCAAGATGTTATCCATGCAAAGAATCATTCTAAGCATCAAAGTTATTTGTAGCTGAGCCAAAACTGGAAGATGTATTTTTCGAGGCATCAAGGGGAAGACAGCGGAGCGCACTCACAGTTCTGCAACTTTGCAATTTTGCAGTAAAATATGACATAAGTCAACATTATCGTAGATATTAGAGGGAATTTTAAGCTATGTTATGCCTCTTGACTCAACTCTCTCTGTCACGCCATGTAACAGAAGACCGGGCACCATGTTCTCTATCATCCTGCTGTTCACTTTGTGTGAAGTCATTCAAGATGAAGCCTGGCTTTAACTGACAAATGGACCTTCAGCTTTCAAGTTTCATCATTTTCAAGTTTCAACATTTCACTGACGAGTCTCACTTTGATGTTCAACTTGATGGCACCGTGTTCTGCTCATTCAAAACCGACTCTGCAGCTCTGCTCTCAAACTGGTGACTCTGCCACTGCCTCTCTACAATATCCAGGAACATATGAAGCTTTCACATGCTGAGCCTTGGCGAGGGTCATTCAACTCGGCCACTGTAATTACTTCAGGAGCCCCCACTCCCCCAATCGCCTCTTTGCCACTGCTGCTTTGCCCTTTGGTTTGCCCTCATGTTGCCCTGTTGCTGCTAATTCACAGTAGCGGCGATGACGTGTGCCTCGCATTCAAGATAAACAAGTACACTCGACTGGATTGTGATGCACTTCAGCAAAGAAGGACCAAACAGTCTCCTCCTCCCCCCCACCCCTGTCTTCCTCTGAGCTCTTTTGTTTCGTTCCTTCCTGTTGCCTTTCTGTCTCCTTTACCATTTCATTACCTGCTGCCTGAGTTCATCTCATTACCACGGCAGGTGAGGAGAGAATTAAATGGACACGGTGAGGTCAGGGGCAGCAGAGGAGTGTGCAGTGATAGAGTGATGCTAACAAGGCAACGGCAGACGGGCTGGATTGTGTCATAAGAACTACCATGTGCACTGATTTCATTTTCACAGCAAGCACAGGAAATATGACCTCACTCACTTTATGTAATTTTCATTTTTTGTTCCATCTCTTCCAAAAATGGTTTCAGAAACCTAGTCAGATCTAGTTTCTGTCTTTTATCGAAAAAAGAAGAAAGAAAAATTAAGAATCATTTTATGAAAAAAAAATAAAATAAAAAAGTATCTTAGCTTTTATGAGATCAGATACACATGATGCAATGTAAATGTATTAAGTCTAAATTCAAAATAAAATTACCAATTTTCTGGAGTAAATATGACTCGTTTCAGATGTAACAGAAAGTTGGACTGAATCCTTTTGGCATTTTGAAGCCTGAGGCAATTAGTGCAAAATGTCGAGCTGAACTGCCTTCTGTGGCGACATCCTCCAGATATTGCATCAACCGGTGGATGGGGATGAATGAGTTTCATCATGACATTATGCAACTGATGGCAAAAACAATATATCATTCTAAAAAGTGCATATCTGAGCAAACAACAGCTTCCCTATAAGGAGCAACTTCATTACTTTAAGTAAATTAGTGTCAGTTGAGTCAGGAGCCTTGAATAAATCCTAACAGTAGATATTTTGAAAGTCTGCCAAAAAAAGGGGAGAATGCAATTAAGTGCGTTTAAGTGGTTGGAGTGGATAAACTGTGCTGGTTTGGCATTTCTCACTGAGTTCCTCCAATGTGCTGCATCAGATCAAGAGTGCTTTTAATTTAATGGGCTGCATCATTACAGGTCTGATGCACCTTATGTACAGGATATGTCCTAATCTGATTTTACTGTTTAGCATTGCATGGCACATATAAACACATCACATCCTGGAGTAAATAGCATAGCGTCTGAATTACCAACAGCAAGCGCTCTGACAATGCAATAACTCCTAACTAAATTAAAAGCACCAATCCACTGTGAGATGCAGCAGAGTGCAGGTAAATACTAACGCACATAAATTAGCCCATTAAAAAGAAACTATATTGCAGCAAACGAAGCATCTAACTACAGTGTGTTACTGCAGAATAGGCCATTGAGCGAGCGGTGATTAAAACTGGGCTCTTTTATCCTCCTCCAATAATACAGTGCAGGAGAAGCATGGTTGCCAAAGCACCCCCCCCCCCCCCCTCTAAAGTAACTAAAAACAGGGAGGAATCCTTCATCCCAAGATGGGAGAAATGAAAAAAGAAGATAGGAGGCTAATCAAAGGCTCCACTGATCTTAATTGCCATACTTAAAATGCCCGAGACTAAAGGGGACGGCGTTACATCCCTCCCTTTGGCTCATTCCTGTGGGGAAAGATGAGGCAGGAAGCACTTTCCTCTGTGCACCCAGGACTCATTCCACATTCACAAAGTGTCATCAGCATCTGAATCATTGCCGGCCTTTTACAGCATTCGAGGTTTCGCTGCAACATTATCGAGTGCAGCTGTCCTCTGAAGCTAAAGGCCGACCGCAGCGGCGCTTCCCCCTTTATTGCAGAGTGGCACCGGCTCGCTGCTGATTACAGGTGTGGACTCGGTGACTCATTTAGCAGCTCTGTTACAGCCACAGTGACATAATGAGGTGCTGAAGACAGTGACGGACAGAGGAAACTCATAACTTGACAAATGAAGTCCACAACAGGGCCCAAGGAGAGAGAAAAGTAAGGGGAGGAGGAAACCACTAGAGGGCAGACTATTCTCATGTTTCCGTCACAGAGCCGCATAGCCACGCGTTTATCCATTGTTCAGGGTGGGCGTTTAAAGCAGGGAGAGGGTGCACGATGGATACACAAACTCGTCGTCTTGACAGCAAACACAAAAATTTGATTGAACACGTTAACAAGTCTGGAAAGAAAGACAGAAAGAGAAAAAGCAAAGTGAAGAGATGAGTTGGTGGGTGGAAAACAAACTCATAACAGTCAATCTTGCAGCTGCGACTGTGATAAAAAAAAAAAAAAAAAAAAAAAAAAATGGCCAGAAATACTGCTGCTGAGACAAAACACTGACACAATTTATGTTGTATTTCTATCTATCTGCAAGGTATGAAAGGCGAGCTAACGAATGCAGCTTATTTATATAGACGATACATTGTTTGAAAAATGTATTTTTCCCCCAAAACTTTTTTTCTTTATCAGAGTCTCTAAAATGTTGTGATAGAAGCGTAGCCAAAGCCTCCACACATCAATTCATCACTAAACCCAGTTTCCATTGCAAACAATACCTCCAGAGCCTTTTCCTGTCAATGACAAGATGCTGTGATTCAGAGGTAGGCGATCTTTTCATTCAGACATCCGGAGATATGGTCAATTCTATATCAACACAGCCTCTCGGTTTCAGTTGTGTTTCATGCCACAGCACCACCTTCCACAATTTTAAATTCTCTTGACATATAGGATTTACTTACAAATGACACATTTCCACCCAGGCTCCACTGATAAATTGCTCTTTCCCTCTCGAGCTATAGTTTGTTTTTATCGCAGGTTCAGTGTTTTAAATTAAAGAGCTCCGGGTCTTTCATTAGGCTGCTGATCGACCAACTGAATAAATGATGAATGGAATACTTTTATCTCCCCGGTTGGCCAAAAGAGTCTTGAGACGGCTGTAACGCAACAGTTAGGATTATTACATTTTAATCATAGTATATTATTGCAAATTGACTTTACCACAGTGGAAAGCGCTTCGGGACGCCTTCGGATGTGATTCAGCACTTTAGAAATAAAAGTTGACTGATTGATTGATGTGTTATCTTAGGGCTGTGCGATTAATCGATTTTAAATCGAAATCAGATTTTTTTTTTTTGTCGTAACGATGTTAAAACCCAAGAGGGAAAAATCGATTTTCCGATTTTCTTGGGTACTGTAGTCCTCCTCCCCCCTCGAGAAGCTGTTAACTAGCTACTTATGTTTACTCGCATCTGCACTAGCTAGCCACAGCAGCTGTTAAAACCAGGAAGTGATTCTGTTTGCTGCCCTCACCACGACCTGGTAAATTATTTTTCCGAAGTCGCATACAACACGCACTTGTCCCGTTTTTGTAGCATATTTAACGAAAAAAAAAAAAAAATTGAAATCGAGTTTTCAGAGAAGAAAATCTGGATTTTATTTTTGACCAAAATCAACCAGCCCTATGTTATCTCTTTGCTTTTCAGAAAGTGTGTTCTGGATGTCAGCATTCACACGGTACTTCCATGTATTTGTCCCCGTTTGAACATCGTCAGAAGTAAAACTCTGAGCCCAACGTCTCTGTGGCGCAATTGGTTAGCGCGTTCGGCTGTTAACCGAAAGGTTGGTGGTTCGAGCCCACCCAGGGACGGCTGTGTTTTGCACGTAAATTCCAAAAGCACAACGATGACAATGCATCGCCACGACAAGATGGACAGCAGGGAGTAAAATCCGAGCAGATCTGCATGTTTTGCACAATACAGAGGGGGAAAAAAATAAAAGATGGGTGTTCTTATTAAAGCCAATAATGGCTTTAACATGGGATCCTTAAAGGTCCACTGTGTACATTTTAAAGGCGGCTCAGTATTTAAGGTGTCTGCCAAACTGCTGAGTGCTAAATGTTCCGTGACAGGATGGTTCCTCTGATGTCCTGCCATTAATATTCCTGCCGCACGCCGTCACTACAGTGTGTCTTTTGCCGCACTCCTGTCGTGTGCTGCTAGTCTACTCTCATTAGGAAGGCTGTGCCTGTGTGTTTTTACTCCGCACTAAGAACGGCTTCATGTTTTCCCGCTGTCGGAGCAGGGACCGCCGCACGGCGCGCTCGTCCTTGTTTGTGTGTTCTGTCCTCGTCTCATACGTCTCTGTTTCTGTCTGAATGTGTTCCGCTGAGTGTACGTGTGTTTGAACGGCGCTTTAGGGAAGGAAGCTTTTCATGCTCCATCGAGCCTCTATTTGCTTGTCCTGTAATAACTTGTCTGCTCCGTTGCCCGCTGCTCCCAGACCCCCTCCTCCCCTCGCTAGCAACACTCAAGTCATGGCTCAGCGTAGACTGCTGGAGGAGTGCTGGGGACGTGGATGGAAGTTAATAGATGGCTTCGCGATCTGGGGAACATAAAGGAAGGCAGGGGCGACCCGGGCATTATTGGGTTGGATAGAGAAAAACGTTTGAAACGAAGCTAGCAAATGCTAAGTGCTACTAATTAGGAAAAAGGTCTCTAGAATTAAATGTATGAAAGTTCAACTAGAATTTAAATGTATTAGAGGAAATGAATGGCGAGAGCAGCTAACATGTGATCTTGGTGCGTAAGTATGTGATGTATTTATATATTTTTGTTTTTGTTTTGTTTTTTTCACAAGGACTTTGATTGTTGTTATCATGGAAGTCACATTGTGAGAAGCCTGATGGATACATAAATACATCTTGTGCAACCACTAAGGCAGAATTTGTCAAAGATTTGTCTTTGAATAACCTGGAACTCACATGCATCCAGTGGAGTCCAAGGTCGAGTCAAGGTCGCACTGGGTCAACACCCAGCACGATACCTAGCTATGTATACTTTTTTTTTTAAAAATATACTAACTGCTGCTGCTTGGTGGCTGTATACACTGCACATTTCTCCATTGTGGGAAAATACAGGCTCATCTAATCTTATCTTAAGCCCAACAACAGGTTCTCCTCACCATCTAGCAGAGTAGAAGAAGAACTGAGCTGCTTTTCTGTCTTTTTTAGGAAGATTTCTGTGCTCCACGCAGCAGATGTTGGCAGCATTATGTCGCATTAAATAGGATAAAATTATTTATTGAATATTAATCAAAAAGTGACCCTGAGCAATTCACTATGAGTTAAGTTTTGTATTGTATTTTCATTTCACTTTATTTATATCACAGCTGATTAATGCATTTTTAAATCAATGAAAGAAGAGGGTGAATATTGTGTTTGATGACAGGGAGTCATTCCAGTGTCACTTAACATAATTGCGATGATGATTCCCCCCCTCCCCCCCATAATCAACCAGCAATGAATGCAGACAGTCTGATGCTACATGATGGATGGAAGGAACTGCTGTGTTAACAAAGCTCGACTTTGACGAGACTGCAGAAATAAACAACATGCTTTCTGAACTGCACCTGAACCGCACGCAGCTCGAATACTTTGCAGGTTTTATTTCTTTTCTTTCCTCCGGTGTTGATGTGAGACATTACCAGAAGACCCACCATCGAAAAAAAAAAAAAAAGAAGGGCTTCTGAGCAGGGCGGAATGTTGCTGTTCAGTGGAGAGTCAGTAAGAGTGCAAGTGGTTGCTTTTGGGTATTAAAACAACTCCCAGTGTAAATAAACCATCTCAGTGTTTGGCACCAGCGCCGCCTCTGACGCCGGCTGCTCTGAGAGCTGCCGTGAGGTATGTTCAGGCTTTAAATAAAAGGGAAAAAGTTGGGTCATAAACATCCCCCGTGTTTTGTCAACCGTGCAAAACTTCTGATGGCGGGAGCTGCCAGCCAAAAACTCATCGCTCAGTTTTATTTCCTTCTGTGCTGCGTGTCTCTGTGCAGGCACCGAGACTCGGCTGCTACCGGCTTTCAGTGGGGCGTGCTTTTTTTCTTCTCGTTTTTTTTTTTTTTTTTTTTACTTTCGTCCTACGGAAATAGAACGAATCAGGAGGGTGAAAGGTTGCGCTGGATCACCGAGAGGCTCTGACAATCCCAAAACCTGACGGCTGCGGTCGCCATGGCAACTAGCTGAAAGGTGAGCTGAGAGTGGGTGGCGGCTCGGCCGAGAGTGGACCTGAACGGGACCCGAACGCATGCGTGCGAGCGGATGACGGGGCCCAGAGCGGAGGCTGGATGAGATGAGTGATAAGCGTGGATAGAATCAGAGGCTCTGCAGCGTCCTCAGGAGGGCACGGGGACACTATTATGAAGTGTGGCCTGCAGCCGCGGTGGCACAGAACACAAAAGACAGGATGAGGCAGCAGCGACGGAGGACGTGTGGACTCGTCCCTGCGACGCCGCGCCACTCGTTCGACGCCACTCTTAATCCTCAGAGGACAAAAAGAGAGCCGTGTAAGTTCAGTGTGCAGGCTGTCGGGAATTACAACATCCTCCCGGAGCTGTGAGATCACTCCAATAGGTTGTTTTCACGTGATGTCACACGACCCAGATGGAGGGCAGATGGCTGAAGATGTGTAATATAGAAAAATGCAGATCTTTTGTGTAAGTTACAGTTGCTCCAATCGCTCTGACTGAGAAAAAGAAAATAGTTTTTATTTTAAAGGTTCCAAAGGTTGTTGTTCACAAATGTGGGAAGTTTAAAAAGCTCACAGAAAAACAGTGTAAAAAGTGGATTTCAACCTGACCTCTGCAGCTGGGAGGAGTGCAGTCTGCTAAGGCCAGTGTCTGCAGTGACCACTTCATCAGGTGTGTTGCCGAGCTAACTGGGTTTGGGTCTTGAAACAGGCTCTAAATCTGCACAGTACGAATTCTCCTCAACAGTTTCCTCCATAGACCTGCTCTCAATTTCTACTTCTGGCCCTCCCTCTGAATTCGCACCACCTCTGACTGAAACCCAGCTATAGCTATAGTATTTTTTTGTGTTCTCATTCCATCAGGGAGGAGTTGTTCAGGAGAGTGGGCAGCACCGCCAGGGCAGCGGGGTTGCCCGGGCAGGCTGACAACAAAAGCTGCGTAGGAGGACGAGGCTGAGCAGCGAAGGAGCCACAGAGGAAAAATACACTTTCAGGGAAGATGCGGCCGTTGCAGAGAGGCGGCGGCGGCAGCAGCAGCAGCAGCAGCAGCAGCAGCAGCAGCAGCAGCAGCAGCGTCGACAGCACAGTCTTTTAATAGCCGAGCAGAACAGTGCTCGGCTGCCGGGATCCGAGCCGAGTCTTTGTTGGGCTCACCAGCACCGCCGGCTTCATCTTTGTTTCAAAGAAGCCAGAGGTTTGTTTCATGATGAGTTTAAATCAGCGAGATGAAGTTTTTTTTTTTTTTTTTTTACCAAACTAACTGACTAACTAACAACCCCCCCCCCCCCCCACCTCCCCGTCACACACACACTGTTCTAAAAGCATTCTTCTTGTGGTTACCCCAGATTTTCCACTTTTCTCACTGATTTGAAAGGAACGGTTCTCACACCACGGCGGATAATTAACTCCTGCATTTGCTGCGCGCGACTGCTGTCGTGTGCGCAAATGTGTACAAAGGGGCTGTTTTTTTTTTCAAATCAGGCCTTTGAAATCCAGACATTCGCCACGCAAACCTTGAAGTGACGGCATGAAAGCTTTCACGTCATCATATGTATTTTTACAGCAGCCTTCAGCGTCACTGGGGTCGAAGCGTGTCTGTGTTTTTTTCTTATTTCTAAAGCAGAAATTGGGTGTCGACGCAAACACGTGTGGCGCGCCGCAGCTGTCACTGCATCCTGACGCCTGCAGTGCAGTCAGACTGTGGAGCCGCACGCAACCAGCCGAGGCGGTCGGGGGTCGTTTTCGCTGTTAGTTTTCAAGTTGGGTTTGCAAAGATGCCTGACGCGGACGTCAGCGCCACTGATCACACGCTGAAGCCGTCAGGCGGTTTGCCTCCTGCTGACTGGCAGGCGTTTGGATTGACGCTGCAGCAGGTTGAAGAGCTTCCTGCCGCGCTGTGTCTTCACCGTGACGTGACATGGCCCGGCGCTTGCTAAACTGCACGATGTTGATCGCAAAGCCAAAAAAGAAGTACCCGTTTAGCCTTGTGACACTGTCCTGTGTTGTGGTTGTTGTTGTCGCTAATAGCTGAAATGCACGGCAGTTCATTTAGAATGCAATCACTTCTGCGCGCGGCGCTCCCAGCGCATTGACCCCGACGCGCGGGTGTCAGACGCAGAGCGCGAAGACGCAGCTCCTCGCGAAGACGCAGCGTGCTCGCGTGAACGGCCAACGCCATTAAATCCAAACGTTGTCCCCCCCCGCCCCCACCCGAGCAGCTCGAGCTCAAGCTGCGGAGTTCTCGACCTCGACGTGAATGGTGCGCGTTCGAGAGACGCCGCTCATGTTTCAGCTGAAAGCCTTTAATTAGCTTGTGATTACGAAGAAGGGATCGATTACCGACTGTTGCGGACCTTTTCCCCCGCTAACGATGCAGGGGGATGGAACAGATGTGGAGTAATTGCAGATTTGCTTTCACCCAATTTACCTAAAAATATAATAATAATAACACAATAAACTTGCCAGGTTGAAATATTCACGTTAAATAATCTGCCCTTGCTAATACGGCCAGAAAATAACTCTGCTCCTTACATTTTGTCTGAGCATGAGTTTAATATATCCGTCCATATTTATATGCAGAAGCGGCAGTTAACGCCTTTAGGGCTGCCAAGTGGCCGCATGAACGGCCTCTTTAGGTCTTATCAGGTTAAGGTGCCGTGAACAGAGGGCCACTTTATACTGGCAGGACATGCAACGATAAGCCTGAGCTCAGAGAGGAGAGGAGCAGAGCGGCGTCTGGCTGGGCCCTGGCTGCAGATCAAGTGGGATAAAACCCTGCAAAGACACACACACACACACACACACACACACACACACACACACACACACACACACACACACACACACACACACAAACACACACACACTGCAAACATAAAGGGTATCCGGACAGAGAAACATAAACATTTTTCTCTGCATAAGATAATCAGGTATTTTGCACACATGCAGAAATAATCTAATTCTAATTTGCTGGAAATGATGTCAGCAGCCTTGTGACTTGGACTCTGAACCGTTCCTTTTTCTGCGGAGGAAATGGAGCAGGACCCCTGATACCGAGCCCACCATCTAATCCCCTCTCCTGCAACAATGAGCCCGGTCAGGCAGGAGGAAGTGAGGAGCTCCTCGCCTCTGTCCCTCATTTTTCCTCCCTTTTTTTTTTATTTTTTTATCAGTGTCAAACAAAAGAGCCAGAACAGTGGTGAAGGTCCGTGGCATTGGGCAATCAATGGCCCCTGTCTGAGTGATGACAGCGCATACATATTTACCTAGAGCGTGACAGTCGGGTCTGAGGAATCATGGCGAGAATGGGAATCGGTGGCGATCGGTGCGGGGGGGGGGGGCGGCACTGGTACCTGGAGGTCGGAGATAAGACCGGTCCCCCGAGCGACGCTCCGGAATAAGTGTTTAAAGCACGTCGGAAAAACGGCAAAGAAAAGTGGGGCCAATCACTGACGGAAGTTGGTCACGCTTGGTGTGCAGCCTGCTTGCACAATGGGGAGGAATAATGAGAGAGGGATGAAAAAAATATGCCACAGCAGGAACGTGGGCTTCTCTCACCACAAGGTATGCTAAGTATGTCACCACCGTGCCTGTGTGGTCTCTGGCGTATTCCCCGGATATCACAGCGTCACATTCCTTCGCTCGGTCTGATCCGCCTTTTCTCCCCCTGAACATTTTCTTGTGTCTGCTGGCAACAAGAGTGCGAGATTTAACTGATGTACTGGAAACCTGTTTAAATTGTTGGCAAACAACCCACTGTTTTTTTTATCACCTGCTTTAATAAGTGACCTGTTGCTTTCACTCACAACAGCCTGCGGTGTGACTCTGCAGCCAACCCAGGAAGGGGAACTGTACTGGATAACAGAAGTCAACTATTTTGCAATGCACGCCGACAGAAGGCGAAGAACCCGAATCCAAAGTCTGAAGCATTTGGGTCTGGGCAGAGTTTTTTAATTCAATTGGACTATTCTGGTTTGATTTGAGTGGAATGCAGCATGAACCCAGGTCGAAGCGGCTGACTGTTGGGTTCCAGACAACTCCAGCTACTGTTAGAGAGAGAGAGAGAGAGAGAGAGAGAGAGAGAGAGAGAGAGAGAGAGAGAGAGAGAGAGAGCATTTAGCAAGGAAGAGGAAGCAGGCGCTCATTAGCACAATGAACGCATTGATTAGCATGAGGAATTGCATTATTAAAATGCGCCACTGTCACATTTTCAAAGACGTATGACTCACAGCGCCGAGGATTGCCTGACCTCTGTGCTTCCACTACAGGCGCCGGCAGATTTCCAGACCATCGCTGATGTATCTTCACACACACTAAGGAGGTCATGTTGCAATACGTCAAGATCTGGATTGCTGATATGTTATTGTTCCAATTTGTATCTGCGCTAATTGAGAGAGGGAAAAAGAGTATTGCGTCACTGGGACCATTTGGACTCCATCCAGCTGATGACGACCCAACAGGTCCGAGTACCAGGAGGAAACAAAAGCCACTGGCCTTGCTGCTGAAGGGCACGAGCTTCAAGACAACGCAGCTGACTTCCATCAAAGCCTTCTAAAATCAATTATGCATGCATTTAATTATACAGTCTATACTCTGTATGCAAAGGGACCCCTGCGGCTTATTGGCTGAGTTAAAGCGGCGAGACTCAGTGGGTGTTTAACCTTTATAAGTGAGAGAGAGGAACAACAGACTTTTTTTTCCTGCTATCCTCTCACTGCACAGATTACTTGCACACTATCACCTACTTTTCACTCTTTGCCTGAAATCAGCGCCTCCATTTCCTCTGAAAGCTGAACGTTTGCTTTGTCTGTCTTCCACGCTCTGTATTAAAAACGATCAATTTTTCTTTATTTCTATTATCCAACGCTTTCTGCCCCTTCCGCCACCCCAACAGCCTCCCAACCCCCAACCACAGCAGGAGCCTCTCCACAGGCGAGACAGCCCCATTAATGGGCTCCTCCGAGTCAATATCAGCCCCGGCTGCGTTATCATACACCCACATCACTGCCAGTGTAACCGATCCCTCCTCACCGTGCACCCCTTCCATCGTTGTAATTAACGCTTTTTGCAGATATGCACATTTATTCATTACACCATCCATCAGCGCCCGGCGTCGGCCTCATATTCCGCGGCGCAGAAACACAATCTCCTCAGCTGCGGTGGAAGCAGACCACACATCAGGCGCTGGCAAGTCAGCCTCGCGCCCACCTAATTAATACCGAAGCCACCGGCCATGCATCATCCGCGGCAAGACGAGAGTCATGTGATGCTGCGAAGGGAAGGGGGTTTTGATAAGGTGCGATATTGAGAAAGTTGTGGAAGTGGGGACAACAACTACACACACAGATATGATTGCAGGCACAGGAATCAATTATAAACCAATTATCAAGTGTGCAAGGGGAAAAAAAGCTCTCACCAGTGTAGCAAAACATGCCTGTATCAATCTGTGTCATCTGCATACATATATATATATATATACATATATATATATATATATATATATATATATATATATATATATATATATATATATATATATATATATATATATATATACATATATATATACATATATATATATATATATAAAGCCAACTCAAGCTTAGCGGCTTACAATACACCATCTGAATATTCATATATGTTCCATCCATCTATCCATCTATCCATCCATGCATCCATCCATCCTGCTGCGGCCTAACCCAGCCTTGGGGCAAGGACAAGGCTACACACTGGACAAGTGAGAGCAACAACACACACAGGGACAACATGCAAACTCCCTGGGCTCCGGGAATTACACGTGCAAACCTCGTCGCTCCCATATGCTGCGTTTTTCTTAATTAACACTCCGTTATTAATATTGTCTCATTCAAAAACAGATGTTTGTTTTTTTTTTTTTTGCTGGTGACAAAGCCAATAAAAGAAGTTGAGATAAATGTAGGAAATGTAGCAGTGTCTTGTTTTGCATTACTAGACGAGCTGGGGGAAAAAAAAACATCATTCAACCAGTGTCGGTTGTGTTTTTTCATTCAAATAAACACCCCGAAAAAGGAAATTTTCAGTCCTCGTGAAAATACAACTGACGTGAATTAAGTCACAAAGGGTTTAATGTTAATATTAAACATTAAATATTGCCTGTGATAAAGTGATGAAGTCTGAAAGTAAAGTTAGATATTAAGCCAAAATAAATTAAATCATGCTTTTCAGTGGATTTAAACATTTGAGCTTAGATGAATTTCAGCAATTTGTACTCGTAGTGCTGCATTAATGAGCCCTGTGTCGAGGAAGTCTTCTAATATTTCAAGACATTCCTGGAGAGAACCATCAAATGTATTACTATTGGAGGAGAGTGGGAAGGCCAAGTCAAAGCAAAACGCAGCCCCGAGCTCTTCATAACATTAGAATACAAACAGTTCTAAAAAGGTCTCCCAGTGGAGCGTCGGAGCTGCAGTGAGAAACTGGGCTAGCAGCTATAAAACATTACTCAGAGTCATTTCTGAGGAGCAAGACAGAGCTTGGATCTTCTGTGCAAGGGCTGAATAAAAACCACCAATACAGCAGCACTTCTACATACTTACTGTACATATATATGATTAAGAAGCACATTACAGTCACAATGAAAGGACCGAACTGCCAGTGAGATTGAAACAATTTGCACCACAAAAGGACCGTAACGAAAATGTACTCAGCACAGTCGGTTGTGTGTTATTCACACAATTCTCTAAACACAACACGCCTGCAGTTTCGGATGTATTGCATATTGCATCCAGCAATACAGTGACAAAAACATAGTTGAACCAGTGATGGCAGTTATTTCAGTGGGTGCGAGCAGATTGCCAACACTACTTCAATCCGACAGAATGTAACCATTTTTGTCACGTCAACATTTTTTGAAAGACATTTTCTGGCACACAGTCGTCGGCCAGAAACACTATCAGCGTGCGTGGCTGTTCACGCTGCAGGCAAAGAGATGAAAGTGGCATCAAAACTGGGTACTTCAATAAGCAGTGCATGTCGCTGACAATGAGCTCGGCACACCAGGCGGAAACTGTTTCTCAATCCTTTGGTTTCGTTTCACAGATCCATCTGGTAAAAAGCCCACGGAGAACATTTGGAAAGTGCAGCCCCAAAACCTGAAAGGTGACAGCAAACTACCAGCCAATCACATTCAAGTGCAACAAGCAGGTTTGCCACTGCATGAATATAGCAGTGTGTCATCCCCCCGTGCGCTGGCCATTGTGCACTGCAGTGTTTAACACAACTCGCCAAAGCGCCCCCAGAGTCAAGCGGAACAATGTCGTCCACTGAGGAAAGCCTTTCTGCTGTATTTAATGTAATTTTTTTTTTTATATAAAAAATACCACAGAGTTATAAAAATGGAAGTGTAACAGCATCCACGCTAATCCCATTAGCAGCGGCCACCGTTTGCAATTTTTAGCGGTCGAAGCTTCTCTTGCCGTGGCTTTTTCAGAGCAGTTTGGGAGCAACGGCAGCTTTTCATGCTTGTAGTCGACTGGATCTGAATGATCCACTTACAAAGTGAGTATATAAGGTATATAAAGTGTACTATAGCGAAACTTGTGCTGTTGTCCACCACTCACATCAAGAATTTTTCCAAATCTTGTGCATTTCAATAATAAAAGAAGGGGGAAAAATATCTATTTTCTTCAACCTCGATGCTTATCTGAGACTTGATGCGACGCCAGATAAGAAAATCGAGCATGAAGCCAAGTCGTGGAAGACCAAAGTATAAACGGGAGATGATACTGATAATTCACAATGGATGTTAAGCAGTGCATACAGTGACAAATACGTTTGGCTTCGACACGGGGAATAGCATAACTGAGGTGGCTGTGTTCTCAGAGCGAGGAAACGTTCTAACATTCCTACTGGAAACCCGGCTGACCAGCCGCTCCTGCAGATGTGTAAGCTGGTTGGCCATGCAGGCGAGCATGTCCTTGCACCGTGCACGTTCTCTGCACCAAACTAAGCGGCTTAGATGCTGGGCCAAAGGTGACGCACACCACAGCACCACAATAATCTCCTCCATTCTTTGTGTGTCCGCGCTCCTCTCTGTTCTCTCTTTCCGCTCCTCATCCCCAGGTTCTCCCACTGCCTGGCATTGTTAAACACCCAGCTGGCATGATGGGCTCCATATGATAGCACCGAAACAATGACAAATACATAAAGACAGAGAATTGGAGAGGAGGAGACAGAAAGTGGGAGAAAGAGAACTGTGTTTTGTGTGTGTGTGTGTGTGTGTGTGTGTGTTTGGAGGGATGATAAAAAAAAAAAATAGCACTGCAGCAACAGAGCTCTCTTATCATCTCTAGCGTTACATTTAAGCCGCTGCCATCCAAACAAAGCGAGCGCAGCGCAGTCTGCCAGAGGAAGTGAGAGCAGAGCAGAGAGGCCAGAGAGGAGAGGCCGTGACAGGAGGAGACAAGGCAGCGCAGGGAGGTGGAGGAGGAGGTGGAGAGGGAAGTGATGGGAAATGGGCGGGGGAGGTGGGGAACGCCGAATCTGTGGAAAGTTTACTTAAGGGTGATGGTACAGCAGCCGCAGGGAAGGAAGTTGAGAAAATATGCAGCGGGACGTCTCATCTCACCAGCTCACAGGACGATGCTGATAGTAATGAAGACAGGCACGAAGCAGACTTGTTTGGCCTATTGCCCTAACAAAGTGTAGCAGGCCATCAGATGTTCAGAAAGCAGCAGACTGCAAAGTGTGAAGGGCAGCCAGGGGACGCTCGTCCTCCACTGCTTCCCTTCACTGGGTTTTACTTCACAGCTGAAACTTTGAATAGCTATCACTTGAACCCATCACTCCTTATGATGACGCACAGACGCCATCATCTTTCATTGGCAGCTAATAAGGAGCGATTAAGACCTTCGCTGCACTCCCAGGCTAATCTCCACCCTCCATTACATCTCTGAAATCCAACAATTAACCGCTTTCATTTTAATTTTTCATGACTCATATCCTTTGTGTTGGATTTTATTCCACCTCTGGATGAACAACCGTCCGCTCTCCCGATGATGTCAGTCCACTCGTCTTTGCCGTTTCCTGTCACTTCCCATGTGTCTTGTTTCTGCACTCAACCTCCTTTCCTTCCCAGTTTACTTTATCTCTCCCTCGCCCAGCTCCTCTTCCAGTGTGCCGTCCATCCACCAGCCCTCATGACCTCTCCTCCTCCTCCTCCTCCTCCTCCTCCTCCTCCTCCTCATGTTTCCCTCCACTTTGCCGCTCCCCACCCCCTTCCTCTCGTCTTTCCACACAAGGAATCTCAGGGGTTTTATCCTTTCCCCTCAATGGCCGTGCCACTCCTGCTAATCCCTCATCTCCATCAGCGTCCCTCCAGCTTGGTATCGCTCTCTCCCATACGCCTCCCTTCCCTTCATCTATTTCATTGTTCCCAAACCTCTGCTCTTTTTCATCCACTTTACCTTCCCCTCCTGTTGCCTGACAAATAACTATCACAATCTCTGACATGCAATCTTTCCCCCCCGCCTCTCTCCTCCGCGGGGGCTTTCACTTTTCCAGCGTTTCCTCCTAAGACTCGCCTTCCTTCCCCATTTGCATTTCCATGTAACTCCAACATACACGAACTCTCAAGCCTTCGCAGCACACACACACTCACTGTGTGAAGGCTTTCAGCTTCACCCTCCCCCCCACCTCCCCCACTGCCTCCTCCACACACACCCGCACATTCTATCAAACCCTATATCAACCATAAGGCTCCGGTCTGACGAGCAACCCCTTCAGCTACACCATATCATGGGTGAATGCACACTTTAAGTATTAGCAGAAAAAGGCATTTGCAGAAAATAACCCTGTCCATTACAGCCAGCGCTGGCTGACACCCCTTGCGTCACTCAAGAGTGTCTATCAGTTCAGCACTGATAGCTAATGGCTCGCCCATTTTTGTCTATTGCCTCTGGAGTAAATGCACACGAGCGCAACACAGCTCGTTGTCATAGTTTACTACACCAGTCGCTATTAGGCAAAAGATGTATCCATGCAAAACGTCAAACATGGAAAATAGTACCAATTACAATGCAATAGAATGTTATTCCTCACCCACGTTCTAGTTTTGGGCTGATCGGAATGTTCATGTGGAACATTAGATGATTATTTTAACTTTTGTTATGTATTTACTTTTGAGTAGGTTCAGTCGAAGTCTAGTTTGTTTGCTTGGAAAGCCTGGTTCATTCGGGGAGACATTAATTCGGATGAAGATCAAAGAGCCAAACTAGACTCAAAAAAAGAAATCAGGATATATAAATTGGTCATTTAAAAAAATAGTGCCCTCCCAGCCCCATACACACTATTTCAACAACCTAATCCAACTTCACATTAAACATTTTTGAAACACATTCATCTTTGCTGATGAAGTCCTTCTAATGCCTGAGGGCTCTGTCCTTTTTCCATGAAATATTTAACTTTCTTAGCATACCTGGATATTCAGTTGTGTTCTAGGAAGCAGTCACTGACAGTTACTTCGGAATGGTTGAAACCGGAAGCCATACTGCTTCTGTCTTGTGTTTCTATCTTTCTATTTCTATATAAAAGTAAAATAAGCTGAATTGTTGAGAGTTTAAAAGTGAATCAAACATGAAGAGGGTGTCCAGGGAGATGGGAGGGGCACTTTATTGAAAAATACTAAACCAAGCAATTTGAAAATTGAAAATGTGTTGGTGGTGTCCAAGTGCACATGGAAATGACCCAAAATGTGTTTGCAAATGAAATATCCCTTTTATTACAGCCTCAACACCTCTTGCTTTCTCTGGATGCTTTCCTAACAGCAGTCCAACTGAGGCAGTTGACGTGTCTACAATAGCTTGTGTGTGGTGAATAGTGAGGAGCAGATATGGGAAGAAAAGGCTTCAATGGAGAATAGAGAGACCTTTTTAATCACAGCTGAAAGAGAAATAACAACCTCAGTTCGGTGTTGAGGATGGCACTGGAGGTGTGGTTAGGGGCCAGGGGAGGGTTGGCCTTTCAAAGGCGGAGGCCACAGTAAGACGCTGATTTGAGGCTGAACTGATGCAAATGCAAAGCTTAAAAACGAACCAGTTTGATCGATCAGGTTGTTTTCCTTTGTTTTCGATATTTTCACTGGTAAGGACATTGCATTTCAAAACCAGCTAATCTGTTTTGAGATCACGTTTGTTTGTTGGCGTCAGTGTGATAAAATAAAGAAGTGTTTGACACCCAAACAATTTTATCACGACATGACAAACAAGTGCACGTGTAGTAAAATCAGAGATTATGATTAAAAAATAAAAACAAAAACACCCACTCACATGGAAAGTATAACTGAACCAGCAACAGTACAGCTTTTGTTTGCACTGAAATTCCTGCCTTGGGTGTAGGTCGCCACTTGACCAACATCGTCATGGTGACGGCATGAGAGCCGCGTTTAGAAGGGGGACGCTTGTTAATTTACAGGGGCTTGAACAGCAACGACTGCGTGGAAATGAGTGGTGTAGGTCTGTAAGTGGCCCTGAGAGCGGCCGCCACTGCCAAGGACAACAGAGTCCTAACACAACAGCGGCTCTGACAAGAGCGACACTCCACGCGAGAGAGACATGAAAAATGGAGCTCGGCTCCACACTTGATGATTCGTGGAATATTAAGGCGTCGTATTGCAAAAAAGCTGAATAAAGTACAGCAATGTCCAGGCTCAGCGCCTGCAGATAGGTCCATGAGGACGGGGATTGATGGGGATAATATCTCTAAAACACCCCTGCAAGAGGCGGCGGGTGGATGCTGGTGTGATGGAAAGGTTATGAAATACATTGGAAAGGGGGCACATGGGGCTCAGTGGGCGAGCAGCATGGTGCCTCACAGCTGGAAGGTGTCTGGACCAAAACCCTTGACGGTTTAAAAAGGTTTCAGAGATTGCATGTTCTGCCCATGTCTGTGCAGCTTTCATCTGGTCTGTCTCGGAAAATCAAAAACCTGCAGGGTTCATTTTGGTCCTTATCATTAAGGCAGACAACTAGCCAGATGGATGGATGGATGGATGGATGGATGGATAGACATAGAGAGATAGATAAAAACTCCAACCCTCATTACAGGCAATTGTAGATCTTAATAGAAAATGAGGATTATTTGTTCAGGAGTGATTGCGAACGTTCCTAAACACCAGTCTCAATTTACACCCAGCGAAGACACAAACGTGTTGATGTAAAATCAACACGACATAACTGGAAAGTTACAAACTCTTCAGTTCGACTGTGCCAGCGCCAGCAAACAACATCTGCTGTTGCAACTGTTGAGAAATCCTCTTCAGATGACTGACAGATTGGATTTGCCGAGCGCTGGTGTCAGAGCGCGACTTAGTCAAACAAAAGTTTTATTTTATTTCATTTTCTTTGTCAAAGAAAGGAGAAAAAACTTTTTCAGAGTTCTGCTCCGCTGGCACTGACATGTGCAACCTTCCCTATTTGTGCCTGTCAAGTGTGCGTTGGCATGGTGTGCTGCCGCTGTTGCATTCCACTCCCACCGCCCAGTCTGCTGCCATTCTTTTCCCCGGCACCATTTCACGCTCGCGCCCACCCTTTTCTCTGCATGCCAGCCCCTTTGAGGGCTACTGACGAGGGCCATGAACGCAGCGGCATCTCGGGCCTCGCACACATCGCTGCCTCTAAAAACCCAGCATGGATTAGCTTGTCATTCTAATCTATAACGGCCATATTACCCCGGCACAAAGTCTGACGGCGATCAATAGGGGAGGATGTGGCGGCGCGGGGAAGCCATTAGCGAGCTAAAAGGACTCCGCAGTGAAAAGAGGTGTTTTAATCACTCTGGCATCCCTTTGTTCTTAAAATACGGGGACGACACCATAAAT
The DNA here is from genome assembly GCF_046127955.1 of Nelusetta ayraudi. Classification (NCBI taxonomy): domain Eukaryota; kingdom Metazoa; phylum Chordata; class Actinopteri; order Tetraodontiformes; family Monacanthidae; genus Nelusetta; species Nelusetta ayraudi. Next base: position 791,102 of record NW_027466175.1, on the reverse strand, counting down.
TAGCGTCTGGTTTTACAGGCGGCTAATGGAGAGGCCGGAGTTACAGAGACGGGTCGTCACAATATATACACCTCCGTCTGAATTATGGCTGTTTACCGGCCCAGCAAGTGGCAGGGCCAAGGAAGATAGGTGGCCGGGTACACAACACTTATGCAAAACAGTGGACCTGGTGCGAGTGGATCTATCAAGTGCTTCTTACAAAGCCTGAGGAGGATATAGCAAACAGAAAGCTGCAGATTAGTCTCTGCGGGACGGGAGCATCCCTCCAGTTTCAAATGAGGGATTTGACTTCTCACAGAGCAGCGCTGCACATAAAAACCAGAAGGTTAAAATTGCTTTTTGTGGGCGGGGGTGGGGGTGGTGGGAGTGGGGGATGGTTATGGATATGCTGCGGCGGCGCTCATACTAATGTTTTAGCGGGGCGCACACTCGCCTCTTGCCAAATTCTTGTGATAGGCGCTGCAGAAAAAGTGAGACTCGGGGGAGGAAAAAAAAACAAAACAACGGTGGCAAGTATAATGAGCCGCGGCTCTGTTGTGAAAAAGTCTCGACTGAAGCTGCTTCTTTACTTTTTCTCAAAACCTCAGAGCTCGTGTTCAGTTAGTTAGGACGGCTCAATTTTCCTCAAGCAGGCCAAGGTCAAGGCTGAGGTCAGCCGCTGGTGTTTTGGCAGCGTGCTCGCAGGAGGCTAATGCTAATTGTCAGTTTGCAGCCCAACAGTTCCCTCTGACTGACAGTCCTCCGAGGGCTTGCAGCGGCAATGACGACTGCCACTCCGAGGGGTCACTGCGACAAAATGGCCCCGCAGCAGCACTGCACCCTGGCGTGGAAGTGTATCAGGATTGCATGAAACACACATTTGTATTTGGCTCATTAAAAGTCGTGAGCAAACACGGCCTCCCCCCCCCCCGGGTGCGATGTTACCACCGCAGGCAAAACGACTGTACCCCGAGCATCTGCTCATTTAAGAGACACATGTTGCTTTCCAACAGGAGTCTCTCGCCTGTCAATGAATTCCTGCGGAATAGAGAGCAGCCCAATCTGCGAGTCCTTAACATATTTAAGGACTTGGCTCCCTTTAACTGGCCCAATTTATTGCACCAATATTAAAATAAATAGCCTGAGGGGGAGGCTGAGACGGAAGCATTAATCTCCCTAAAGCGACCTAAGGAAGCTATACAAGCCCATAAAAGTCCAACTTATAAGTGCAGGGAGGAAGAAAAAAGGAAAAAACTGAACAAAAAAACTTTTAACAAGTAGCGGTATGAGTTGTTAACTGAGAGAATAAAGGCTACACACACACACACACACACACACACACACACACACACACACACACACACACAAACATACACACAAGCCAAAATAAACACCTTTGATGGCAGTGCGAGGCTAGAAAAAAAAAAAATCCCATCTTCAAAAGGGCACGTAGGCTTTGAAAGCGTCACCGTCCTCTGGCCCTCTTGTTCTACTCTCACTTACATCATTCCCACTCTCTCCTGCTCCGCTCCGCCACTTCTCCTCCCGCAGACGCGAAGTTCAGCTCGGTTCAGCTCGGTTCAGAAAGAGGCAGAGATTAATCTCCTCCCAGACAGAGGAGATGTGAGAATTAATCGCCCGCCCGCCCGCCCGCTCTCGCCCGCCCCCGCTCTCGCCCGCAGTCGGACCGCCATCTGATACTCTTTCTCGGGCTGGCGTTAATTAATGCCTAATGAGAGACGCTGATGTGTGCATTTCAAATCAATTGCTTTCTTCTGAAGACTCGAGGGGGGCGTTGTCGGACACTTTGGGAAAATGCTCCGTCGCTTATCGCTTTTTTTTTTTTTGTTGCGTTGAATCTATGAAATTGTCTGCGCCGTGACCTTTGTTTCCTCTGGAGGCCGCCGAGTCCTCCCTTTTGTCTCGCTACACACTCAGACCTTGCGATTCGTCATTCTGGGACAGCGAGCGCAATACGGATGTGCCTCATTTATTGACTACGGGACAGATGGCGCTGAAGCGTGTGGACGATCGTGTGGTTTGTGCTGGACTTGCACACGATGACTGAGACGGCTGTCACGAGCGAGAAGATTACAACAGTGTCGTAGTGTTTCGCCAACTCTCTGTGTCATCTGGGTGTGTTCACCCTGAGAACAATGAATGTGGGGCATCTGGAGATGTTTCATGTGCAATCAGTGCTGAGTCACCGCAGGGCACACAGGGCTGCTTGACGCTCCACTTCCTCATCAGTACCATGACTACACGTCTGCCTCCATTTTTAACACATCATTGCACATTTTGGTCTGCGCCATCGCCGAACTGGGAATGAACGGACGGCTGCTTTGTTGTGACGGCGACCAATCACAGTTGAAAGGAGCCTTGTTGCCGCTGGACCGTTCAGCTGCCTGTCCTCTCCCATCGCTTTCAGTCGATTCAAACTGACTTTGTTTATTTATTTATTTATTTATTTTTTTTTACGTTCCCAGCAATTAAGTTTCAAATATTGAATCTGAAACTTACTGCTTGCATTTAGCCGAGTGTGCACCAGGAGAGACTGGGAGGTCGTCGCCTGGATCCCCAGCCAGAGTCTGGGCTGCACTCGGTGCCAATGCACTTTGTTTTAATCTATTTTTGGCCTTAATTAACAAGTGCTGTGCTTGGTTTTTTTGGCACTTAACAGCAATTATAATTCAAACCTAGATACATGTCAGTGCCAGTAATGGTATCAGCATATGTGTTGCTATCTGACTGGAAGCAAAATGCAAATCACACATGGCTTATTGGACGTGTTTGTCTTGGTTTCCTCTCAGTGTTGGACCGTCTACCGCCAGGCCGCCCTTTCCACTGGGGGCAAACACGTGTCCCTTCACCGCACACACACACAACAACAACAACAACAACAACAACAACAACAACAACAACAACACAGCCAGGAAGAGCGGAGAGCTAAAAAAGGAGCCCTGTGCTGCTACATTTCACGCCATCTCTGCCTCGGAGTTGATCTGCGAGGCCTCCGGAGCCGAGCGCCGGTCGGGGGGGACGGAAGCTGTTCTCATCCTCTCCGGATTAGGTTTTCTTCTCGCTCGCTTACATCTAAGTCTTTGCCTCTCGCCCTTTATAGCGAATCACCTGCCTCTCGTCTCTCACGCCCCCCCCCGTTCCCCCCCCCCCCCCCCCCGTCCCCTCTGCCCATTTCTATTCATTGCTTTTCGCTGCCCCCCCACTCTACTTATTATGTTCATGTGGTGTGATTTCCCCTTCTTTATCTCAGTTATCCATTACAAACTCCCCCCCCCCCCCCCCCCCCCACCTCCTCTTCTATCTCTTCTGTACCCCGACGGCTGTGCATTGTTACCTTCTCCAGTCTTGCCACTGTGTCACCTCTCCGCCGTCTCAAAAATCAATTACCCATCAAATAAAACGATATCGGCGGCGCCCTGTGCCGCACTCTGTTTGCGTCTCTGCGAGCCGGATTGTTTGCGAGGCGCCGCGACGACAAGCGGAACGACCGGAGGCTGCGAAAGGAGGAGGACGGCGCTGCACCCGTCGATCCAATTATGAGACGCCTCTGGGGCAGGACAAGCCAACGCTGGCCTGTAAACGACGCGATAGCACGTCCGCTGACGAGACGCCTCCTGATCTCTATTTCGGAGGAGGAGGACGCACAGGAGGAGGAGTAGGAGGGGGAGGATGAAGAGGAGGAGGAGGAGGAGGAGGAGGAGGAGAAGGAGGAGGCCCGGAAAGGAAGCGAGGAAGAGGACGATGCGCTCAGGTGGCTCGCTGCGGATATTGTCGGCCTTATCTGTCACCTGCAGGTCTCTGCTTATTATGTGGAGGGGTGCAGTCAGAACAGAGTGACTGCATGTGTGTGTGTGTGTGTGTGTGTGTGTGTGAGTGTGTCTAAAATCCTAGCGGTGCCGTGACTCTGCAGAGGATCATAAAAATGAATAGAAAAGCTAAAGTGAAAAAAAAAAACAACCTTGCAAACAACTCAGCAGCTCCTCCCTTATTGGATGTGAAGGTCACGTCAGCGGGGAGCTCAGCCTCCTTAATGCTTGTACTCGACTCGGCGCTACACAAGTTTCACGGCTGCAAAATAAGCGAGAGGAACATTTAGGTCATTTGTCCTCCGCACATACAAATATAACTAAAATACGAGCCGCACTTGCAGTTTGGAATACAAAACAGTTGCCAGCGGCGCTAGCTGACGTGGTACCGGAATATATTTTTGTGCGAGAGATTTATAAAAGTTAAGAGCTCGCACCCGCTAAAAAAGTCCAGAAAGTTTTATGTGTACACATAAAAGAGATAAAAGTTGGTTGTCGGTAAATAGACAGCTGAAGTTTCTCCAGCGAGGCACTCGGAGAATCCTTTCCATCAGCCCCGGCAGGCTTGTTAATAAAAGGGCCATGAGTACAGTAGCGCGAGGCTGTCTGTCACTCTGACAGATTCCACTCTGAGGATGATCTCCTGCAACTTCTACTAGCACGCAACCCAGGATTCCCTGACAGCTGTGCCTCTCAGGGGAGACACGTCTTGTTTGCGCTACATTTCCAGGTAACTGACTGGTTTTAACCGTAACCCACGATTTGAAATCGTGATCGTCACCTCGTCACTCCATTAGCAGACCCTCTATTTTTCTTTTTGAGCAGGCATTTACTGACAAATACTTCTGGAATAACACAAAAGCAAGTAAGGCGGCCAGTCATGTCACGACCGATCATTTCATCATCCATCTTGTGCTGCAATCTAAGATACGATGCCTCCAATGGCTGGAAGAAGAATACATATGCAATGCAGTAAGAGCCAAGCATAGCCACCACTCACACACTAGAGGATTCAGTCGTATCACTGAACATCATTATTACAAATAGATTCCACCGCTCATTCTGCCAGAGTTCTAGCAAGTTCTTCTCAAGTTAAGGATCACTGTCCATCAGCCAACAGTGCAGATAATGTAAAGCACATGTTTCAGACTCTGGCCAGCCGCTGGAAGACCATCAGAAGCGTGAAAGCTGACGGCTGGCTCGGTGTTCTTATTGTTATCACCGACTCACCTGCCGTTGTGAGGCAGAGCTCCTCGTCGCTGTTGTCCTGGCAGTTGTCCTGGCCGTTGCATAAGAAGCTTCGGTCCACACAGTGGCCATTGCGACACTTGAAACGGGTCTCGGAGCAGACGAGTGGGTTGCCTGTTGGGGTTGGAATCAAGGCACCGGTTCAGATTTGGAACAGAAGTTACCAGGTTCTCTGTGACTTGATGATACCAGCTTGTTGTTGTTGCTTTGTGACTTTTTTTTCAGGCATTGAGAGATAGCCGAAGAAAAACATGGCAATTACAATTTCACGCGCTCATAGAAGAAACAGAAAACTAAAAACAATGGGAGCCAGTGGGGACTTTAACCGGAGGACGCCGCAAAAACTTAAACAGAAAAGAAAAGTGAAGATCAAGTTGAGCTCCTTAAAAAGCACCCGCTCTGCTTCTGAGTGAGTCAGAATTATCTTGTGAGAAGATCCAAACAATTACACAGCGATGATGCAGCCTGTGTTTGGGAGCGGGGAGCTAAGCTCCGTCATAAAGGCGAGATCGTGTTTGCTATTGTGGAGCGTCGCAGGCCGTGAATATTGCCAGACAATGGCGAGTCGTTGGCCCGACGCACGACGCAGAGGTCGTGGAAGGACAAGTTATATCAGCCTGATAACGGGGGCGGTGTCTGCTCGTTCCAATTGTGCCTACATTGTGTACAACGTTGTGCACATTTTTATTAAACGGTCTACAAGGCAGAGGTGGACCCAGGGGTGCCGAGTCAGGAGTTCCAATAAAAGTCAGCGTTATCATCTGCTTTAAATGCAGGGTTTTATGGTGAGAAGAGGGGCGGCAATGGAGCAGATAATACATTCTTCATAGAACAATATTCCTTTTCGCTTTACGCTTATAATAGGGCCGTGAAAAATAGCAGGAAATGCTGTTACGCTGGGAAAGTGCCAGCCAGACGTTACAAAAACTGAAGCCGAGCTGAAGCTAATACATTTCTCCGCGTCCTCCTTCCGCCACACCTGCATTTTGTGTTTGTGGCAAAACTAAACATGCACAATCATTGCTGCAGTGAAAATAAACATAATGCCAGGGTGACTGTTTAAAAAAATAAATAAATCAATATTTCCACCTTCAGTGCTGGGGGGCAGGAATTGTGTGGAAGGCTTTTCATTTATTAGCTCACCACCTCTGTCCAGTGGGACGCCATAAAATGAAGAAGCTGTCCTAATTGAAATCGGCTGATTCACTTTCTTAATGGTTCCATTTCCTTTACTGCCGTATTCAAACCATAATATCGGTCTCTGTAGTTCAGTGGTGAAATGACTTTCTGTCTTATAAAGCCCTGCACCTCTCGACTGAAGAATAACTGTCAGAACAACTTGAGCCCTTTTAAACTGAATTTGTTGTCTGGTGCGTCTTGCTGCCTGGGGACACCTTTCACCTTTATTGTAGAGGGTTTTCTATTAGGAAAAAAAATGAACTCTTTGGTTCTTTTTCCAACACTAATATGAGTCTCTACGATCCATCCTGCCAATGAACCCCAGCAAATAAGAAAAGCTTCAAGTTTTTGCTAGCTCCACTTTTCAGGGAGTGTGTGTGAGGCTGGAAGTCAGTCTCTAGTGATGTCATAAAGGGCAAAAAATGTATTTTGTTTAGCTGGAACTGTTCATTTTGGAAGAAATGCGGAAGATCTATGGAGAGTTTTGTTGCCAAATCAACAAGACAAAGGTGTCGGCCCATTAAAAAGGCCATTTCCACTTGAAAGTTGTGATTTGACACTTACTGCAGTTGTCCTCGTCGCTCCCATCAGGACAGTCGCTGAAGCCGTTGCAGCGGAAGCGTCCGATGATGCAGTGGACCCCATTTGCACAGGCGAAGAAAGTAGGAGGGCACTTTGACCAAACCTTAGCTGAGAACAGGAGGAGAGTTGAGGAAGCGATGGAGAGGAGAGAGGAGAGTAGAGGAGAGGGGAGGAGAGGGAGAGGAGAGGAGAGAATGACTCTATTGACAAAGGAAAAGCATTGTTCTTGTACACAACATCCCACTTTATCTTTGCTGTGAAGCACAAAGGGAAAGAAGTAAAAGCTAAGCTCTGCAAAGTGAGTTTTTCATTGTCCCTGTGACAGAAATGCGGCTCAAAACAAATTATCTGTGAATATTTGAAAAAAGCAATTAATTATGGCGCCAATTTCCCTCTTGATTTTTTATCATCATTTTTTTTGAAGTGTGAGACGCAGCAGCGAGGGTTCCTACAGGACGTGAGGACACGCTAACAACAGACAATGGTAGGGCTGGTCACACAGGAGAATGTTGGTGTGGATTCAGCAAATGGTTTTATAGAGAACAGAGAGCAGTAAGAAAAAAAGGTCAGCAGCAGAATCTAAAGCCCGTTAAACACAATTATTAAACAGAGCCATTCAAAACGTGGTCATGGGTCTGTTTTTCGCTACCCTGGCCTCTGTTAAACGTCTCCCTTCTAATTTGCATTTGCAATGGCAGAGGATAAATCCTCTAAACTTGTAAATGTGGCTTTGTGCAGGATCTGCAATTGGCGTCATCACACTCGGTGGGGGAACAGAAAAAAAAGCAAAGCTGAGCGATTACAGCTGGGAGAGCGTCGGGACGCAGTCGGAGTGAGAGTGGAAGCTGGAGCCAACGCAGGAGAGGCACGATGAACACACAAAGGGGGCCGGACAACCCACACTCTCCGACGCACAAGTCCAGGCGGCCCAACACAAAGGATGGAACTGTCCGGCAACACGGCTCGGCGCGGCTCGGCACGGCGCCCTCTCCAGCGCCCAAGGACTTACATTATTCCCGCGGCGACGCATTGTGTTGGCCTGATTTATGGCTTCTCTCAAGCTGCGGTGATAATATCCAGCAGAGGCTGGGGATGCACGAAGGTCTGAAGCGCTCTCGACTCCCGGATGAAATGTAATCCGCCGAATGCTGGAGGACGGCGAGGCGAGGATCCGTGCGCCTATGGTGTGCGGAGCCTTTGTTTACCTGGACAGCAACGGCCCCTTTCCAGCACAAAGCCCATTTTGAATGGTATATCACATCTATAATACGCCGGGCAGGGAAACAAGACATGGCTTCGAGGGGCGGGAAGGCATCAAAGAGAAGACAAAAAGGAAAAAAAACAAAACAAAACAGGCATCACGCCACCATGGGAGCTGATGAAACGTGTCTGACTCTAACAAGGGAAATATCATTCTTTATTCACGGCTTTCATTTATTTTACATGTCCAGGATTTTATTTCCGGATATGTCTTTGTAGGCGTCTCTCTCAGGGAGGCTTCCATTATATCCTCCGATTCGGCTGAACAGGCCGGAAGGACTCGGCGGCTCCTCAGTCGACTCCCGCCTCACCTGAATCCTCTAACCCAGTGTTTATGTTCCAAATTAGATGAAAAGTCACACGAAGGGCAAACTCATAAAGGGGCTGGTGGGCGGAGAGGCAGAGCGCTGGTTGGCTGGATCGAGCTAATGTGCTTATCTGCATTTTTGGGGGAATTTGCACGGCCCTTTGCGCCCAGAGCCGCTTCTCAGAGCGAGAAGATGAAAAATTAATTACAAGGTAGCAAACCGAGGCTGGGAAAGTGGGTGAAAACACAAACAACTTCAGTTTTTTTCTGATAACCCAGTGAAGTTTGGAAGATTTTTTAATTCCAGGTAACGCTGCATCACCTCCTCCACTTTCCTCCTGTTAAAGTGCATTCAATCAGTCTTTATCTCCACTGGTTTGACCCTGTTTCTCCCTGGAAGTGCTTCAGATGCTGCATTTCCCCTCCATCTTTCTCGCTTCTTTTCATAAAGCAAGGCAGTGCGCTGCTTGGCTTCCAAAGTTGCTCACACAGTTCAGCTGAGCAGCGCAAATGAAAACAAATGAGCTGAGCAGTCAAGCTGATCCACCCCGGTAAAGCTATAACCAGAGGGAACCACGTAACTGATCCGCACAGCTGGAGGGGGCACAAAAGGCGTAAACAGCACACACATAAATAAGCACCCCCCCCCCCCCCCCCCCCCCCCCCCACACACACACACACACACACACACACACACCCAAACCCCCAAACAGACTTTTGCATTTTCAACTTCGTCCGTGCAAAGATCAAACATCAGCTGTAGTTTGGTGGCATTTGTGCCAGACAGACTGAATGTGCCGGTGCGGTCCAGATGTGCTGTGCACTGCTCTGCCACTGGCACACCAGAGGACAGAATGACGTGTGAGCGATGGTCAGAGGGCATGTGATGAGCTTGCACAACTCACAGAGCAAACAGAAAAAAAGGGGAAGGTTAAAAAAACAGGGCAGCAAAACCAGCAGGTAAAATGCTGTTTGCTGCTACAGTATATTTACAATTCCTGACAGTAATGAGAGCAATATTCCTTAATATTAGTTTTATTGGTCAAAGTGCACAACATCCAACTTGAGAACTAATTTGTAGATTCGTCCTCAGGTTGATGTTCAAGTTGGATATTTTCTAGTTTTTTTTCATTCTTTTGCTGGTGCAATAAAGTTCGAGTTAACATTTTTCCATGGTGTGTCATTTAAATGGCAACTGCAAAACAGAAGATCTGCACGATTTGCTTCTATCTGCAGCTTGGCGTTGCATGACAGTGTGAAGGTCGCGCTTCAACTTGTGCCCCATTGGCTGGCGTCAGGAGCTTGTGCCAGCAGTCTTCCAGTGCATGTGTGTGTGTGTGTGTGTGTCTGCGTGTGTGTGTGTGTGCGTCATCAATGATCCTGTCTGTGCACTTTAGCTAGAGGCTAAACGTGCGGTAGACTGACAGAGGAGTGCAAAAAAACGGTGACAGATGCACCACAATAAACAGCCGCTGGCACCACGTTGGCGGCTGTATTAAGGATGGATCCTCTCACATGAATGTATTTTGCCGTTTCAATTATCTCTGTTGACTCTGTAAAACTGGAGCTCGGCGCCACAGGTTAGTGAGCTGAGTCCTGTTCCCAACTACGTCTGTGTGTCGCGTCGCTGTGGCTGGTTAGCAGCCAGTGTTTTGTGGAGACCTGGAGTCCATCTCTGTTTATTCCAGTGGCCAAAATAAGAAGTTGGACACAATGTTCGCCTGCCGCTGGGGATTTAGATTGAGTTTGTAATTTAGTTTGCCATTTACTGCGGCCGCGTGACACAAAATGAGCAGTGCCCTTTAACAAATGATTTCCTATTTTTAAACCTCTGGTTCTTTCCTCTCTGTTTTCCCAAAGAAATAAATGACTAAATTGCCGCTGTTTATGGATATGAATGTCTTCCAACGTCACCCGATAAACATTGGAATTGCACGTGTCTGAGAGAAGGCCAGCCGCCTTCTATTAACGTTCAGTTGGTTTTGATTGTTGACTGAAAATGTGACCACAATTATTTTTTGGGGGACAATGCCAGTTACTCTATTAAATATTCATACATTCAGTCTGAAAGCACAAAAAAAAATTGATGATTAATTATGTGATAAATGAATCAAACGCATGTTTAACTGACTGAACTTGTATGAAACCTGGTAACTTAGATTCAGAGTGACACACTTGTGATTGAAAGTCTTTGTTCAGCATTTATTTATTATTTATTCAACTCATTCAAACTGAGAAACTGTAGGAGGTGTTTGTGGCATCTTTCCATGCTTCCCTGGCTTAGACTCTGAATATGATGAAAAAGCTTTTATCAAAACGAGACAAATGCATTGTGTATTTGCGTTGTATATTTTGGAACCAGTGAGGAAATAAACAGGCCAGTGTATCAAAGCCTGCTACTAATCTTGCATACCAAGAAAAGGGCCGCAGCTGGAATGCTTTGCCTCACCAACGTCTCGCTTCACGCTGCTGCAGCTGGCTTTTCTATTTGGCCATCTAAAGCCAAGCAATGGTAGAACAAAACAGCGAACCACCTTTTGCAAAAGCAGGAGCACATTCATCTCCGCCTCCCCTCAAAACAATTATGAAACTTGCTCAGCAAATGTTCTCCAACCCTTGGTGAGTGTCCATGAAGCCTGAGGGAGCCAGACTCACTTCTGCTGGGGTTAAACACTTTAATCTGAGACAGCAGCTGTTCAGCCTTTATTTACAACAGTTTGGCCGAGTTCGCAAACACGTTCAATCAAAACGTGTTCCTGCAGCCTCATGTGTAATTACTTGGCTTTGGTCTCCTACCAAGGTGGCTATGAAGAAAAAGTTTTTGGCACTTCCAGGTCAATTACCATTTGGCAAGACAACTTGATTTCCAGGACAACTTTTCAAATGAGGGGAATGTACTAGCATGTAGCAACAAGTTAGTGGAAGTTTCCCAGTTGGTGATGCTGCTGCTGCAATATTTATCACAGAGGTGTTGCTGATGTGGCCCTTCTTTAACCACAAGTTGCCAACATTGCGTGTGAAGTGACAGGACAGCATTTATCGTTCCTTTAAAGAGTCTGAAGCATCATTTTTTTGTTCCTCTTTATTTATTTTTTTTGCCTAATTTGCAACAAGCGGTCCCACATGGGTAACGTTCCATCTTGAAGTTATAACAAGAAGAGAAAAGGCAGCTGTATGTAAGACCGCAATCAATATTTCATCTCTGCTCCTTCTTATTAATTGCGCTGGCTCATGGATCAGTCAGCCATAATGCATATGGGATGCACCGCCGTCAGTTCCACATTACCATCTGTGCTGCTGTCCTTCTCTCTGCTGTTCCACATTTTCATCATTCTCTTTAAATTCCTCCCTTCTTTTTCTCCCCTCACAGGTCGTCTTAAAAATGTCCAAGAAAAAAAACAAACAAAAAAAAAAAACAACGGCACATTTGCCATCCAACCGGAGGCACCATGCAAAACGGCAAATCCACATTTTCTCTTCACGTGCATAATACATCTCTGTAACAGGTCCACGCCAGGCACAGACGCCCACACGTACTGAAGCAGAATGAGCAGAGCAGGTCTGTCAGCGGCGCGCGGCTCCCGGCGTTCACATTCAGGGCATCGGTCATTGTTCTTATCACATGAACACACGCTCTAATCTTAGCAGCGGCCCCTGTGGTGGGCTTTCATTTGGAACTGGCAAGCGTGTGAAGCCTGGATATCTAAATCATAACTGATCCGTCTCATGAGTCTTTTTAGCTGTTTTCCGGAGCTGCCGTCAAGGAGAACCTTGTTGTTGATAAGCACCAGACGGCTCCTTTGAACCGAATACATCCGAGGCGATTTTCTAGAGGTCAGCGAGTAATAAAGGAAAAAAAACAAAACAAAACAAAGAGCAGCACCGACATTCCTTCAGGCTCCCGCCTTGTTAAAAAGCTCACACAACCGAAAGGGAAAATATTCAAGGATCTAAATGGCTGTTCTGTTTATGTTTGAGAGGCTCACACGATCGATAAAATGTGAACTGGGTAACAACAGCTCCAGCTTTGGAGGCGTAATTGGTTCAGATTTTTCAACCTGAACTATCAGCTGATAGCACGTCGACCCTGAAGTCGTTCTCCAATTATATTTCTGTCAGAGTTTTCAAATAAAGCGCCGCAGGCCCCACTGGAATTCAGATTCAGTGTTTATTGCACATGAAGTTCGGTAGAACACAAAGGATCCATGAAAATACAGTAGCGCAATAAGGTTTTCAGACACCATTTAAGTTTTATTATCAGGATTATTGTCATTAAATATTTTCCAGAGAATTTTTTCAGGCACACAAAGGAACAGAAATGATTTAGTTGTCTATTAGTAATAAGACAAAATAAGAAAAACTCTCCTGTACTCTGGATGTGTTGGGACGTCATCATGCTGAGACATCCAGTTCTGACTGGTTCTGGTGGCTGCACTAAAATAAACTACACTTGGAGGTTTTGACACTGATTCTCAGCACAATACAGTGCATCACAAATGCATCAGGTGTCCAATAACTTTTTCCAACAAAGCAAAGGGTTCATAATTTGCCCATTTTAAGATTTTCCACCTCTGACTTGTTGAGCCACACTCAGTTAATTATCAAAAAACAAAACAGTCTGCAAGACTTACATTCAAATATCTCTGTTTTAGCCTTCTGCGAAATCTCAAGTGTTGTCGGACCTTCCGCTAACCTGACAGAGGTATCGGTGCCCTTTGTGACATCACAGAGGGCTGATTTCCAGCACTGTCTGTTTGTGGGCCAAACAAAAGAAGTAAAGGATTGACTTCCCTCCTTTCCTCGGAAGTTCACCGAGTTCCCCATTGTGAGGAAACAATTTCATGATATGAATTTTTTATTAAATGGGAACTTTAGCAAATTGCTTCATTTCCAAACCAATTTGTGTGGGTGGTCTGGGTGAAAACCTCACGTAAAGTGGGGTGTTGAGATATTAATCAAGGGCACATCCTCCCTAAATATCAGGCTTGGTGACATACGAGATGATGAATGTCACGGCCCAGGGTTCCACTCTGAGGGAAAGTAAAGCTGGACTTCCCCAGAAGTTTCTGGCTGCAGTGCCGCCTCAGCACCGCAGCCTGCAGGACTCGCAGCAGTCACCCTGTTCAGATCCACTCCAGCCTCTCGCTCCCTCTGCACCGTGTCGCTCCTCCTCTGTCTTTGATTCCCGACCTCTCGTCTGCTACGTGTCCGCTCACCCTTCCAGCGCCCCACGTATCTTTTTCTGCTCTTCCTTGCTTTTGCTCTGACCAGACAAGGTCAAAGAGGCTAATCCCGGCTCCGAGGCCCAGCGAGCTCACTCAGCCTCGCCTCTTCCCTCCTCTGTCAGTATCCATTTGGTAAAACACGCTCCCAGGCTGTCGTTATACGGACGGCAGAGAGGATTCTGGTACTGTTGACCTCTCTGGTTGTGGAGTCGGTCAGCAGTCTGTCACTGAAGAGCCTTCACACGCCGACTAACAAACATGTGCTCACATTGCATTTCTGGAGGTGCTACAAGAGGCATTTTTATCTGACAATTAGTTGTATTTATCATCTAAAGCAAAGCTGAGGCTTCGCTCCATCAAGAAAACGGGACTTGATAAAAGAATATCTGTATGGAGGTCCTGGTCCATGTACAGCAATACAGTAATATAATAAGCTGCATCTTTAATCCAGTTAGACCTGGGCTGGAGGTATTGCCTGTCCTCTCCCAGCTAAGCCTCTTCATTTAAGAGGCAGCAAAAAAACATTTACATGACCGCAGCTAACCCTGGAGCTGGGGGTGACCGGAAGAGCAAACAAACAAGATGCAGCCATACTGGAAGAGGGAGAGGTCTGTCATTTCCAGTTAGACAAATATCTCTGCACCACACCAGAAGCCTTTTCCTCTTCCAGCTTTTATAAAATGCAGCCAGAACTGTGTCAGCCGGGATCATTTGTTAGCCAAAACAGCAGCTTTTAGAAGAATGAAAAATCTCTTAGTTTTCCAAAGTTAATCTGCTACTCTTGCCTCATTAAAATATAATAAAACAAAATATAGCACCCACGCAAGCATGCACACACACACACACACACACACACACACACACACACACACACACACACACACACACATATATAAATAAAAATTACCCAAGCCAGATATGCTCTGTGCACCATAAATAGTCAATAGTTATAGGAAATAATAGTTCAATTCAGTTAAAGCACCCGTCTGTCATTCTGTCCCTCCAAAGCTCGTCATGCAGCCTGAAGTGTGTCTGTGGATTTTTGTCAAGCAGTCCCAACAGATATCAGGAGACAACTTCTCGTCTATTTTGAGGGATAATAAGATCCACTTACGCCAGTGCAGATAATGTAAATGTCGACAAGCAAAATAGAAGCCTCTGACAACAGGAGTGGCAAGCTGAGCGTCGCGCCTGATGATAGCTCAGCTCACTTTTATCCCTCCCGCCATCGCATAGCATCGGCAGCGGGCCAATAAAGTCTTGCTTTATTTCAGTGAGAGCGCTTACAGTGACTTTGATACTGAACGTAATTGCTTGCTTAGAATGATTGGCAGACCAAAATAAATATTTTTTTCTTCTTTTTTTTTAAAACCAGAACTATGTCTATCAAGTTTATCTTGACAGGAGAACTGCAAAACAAGTAGGCCACCAGCTGCTAAGTGTGCAGGCTGTGCACGGCATTAGGCCACGGGGCTGAACTTCGTCAAAAGAAGTTTGTTCCCTGAGCTGCCACCAAGAAGGTGCAGCTAGAAGGGAAGCGGTTGGGGGGGAAGAATGAAAAGAGCAGGCAGAAGGGAGGACTAAACACATGTGGTATATTTCTCTTCTTTTTTGTCAGGCAATTATCTGGGAAAAGAGCGGAAAGACGGATAAACTTTCTCCAAGTGAAAAGACGCCCCGGTGAGGCAAATTAGAAGAAGCCCAAAATAATCAGATAAGCTAGAGGGGGGAAGCAATGAGGGAAGTGAAAATGGGCGTGTGAGACAGCAAGGAGATAAATATATCTGTGGATGGAAGTTTCCATTTACAGTTCATTTTCATCAGCAATCCCCATCTTTGCACGGGGCTCCGGCGGAGGCATGGGGCTGAAGAGGAAGAGCGCAGCCCCAGAAAGATCAAAGCCGGCTAAAACTGAGGATCAGAACTATTACTGCAGACTTACAGTAGAATTATGCATGCACTGCTATACTTGCAAAAGACTAATCGGCATTTGCCCTAATAGAATTAAGTTGTGCCCCAGTGTAGCACAGACAGGGCTGGCAGAGGAGGAGCAGGAAGAGGGGATGCAAACCTCCGGATGGAAACGGAAGTGAAGACAGAGCGGAGGAGAAAACGTAAAGGGCCAAATCAAAACCAAGATGCACAGGTTGAATCCAGTCTGACTGGGCATCCATGAGAGCGTTAAAGGTGTGTGACTGTTTCAATTTAAAGTCTATGTTGACTTAGAGGTGCATTGATTTTGAGACCTTTAGCCATATCAACATTATCGGTTGGTTTCACAGAGCTCAGGAGTGATGAAGGACTAGAAAAATGGGCGGGGTCAGATACTTACGACAGTTTTTTTCATCGCTCCTGTCGAAGCAGTTGGGCAGTCCGTCACACTGCCAGCCACCCGGCACACACTTCCCATCTCCGCACATGAAATTCCCCGGAATGTTGCACTCTGTGGTGAAGTTGTTGCCTGGCAGCAGTTGGCTCTCTGATCGATGACCAGGCCGGAGGACGTCAGGAGGAGGGGAGAGAAAAAGCAAGAACAACTTTTCATGAAATCTCATAGTTAAAAGATGAAGTCAGGTAAAAAGAAGAAGCATTGCATTAGATATTCAGTATCTCCTCAAGGCAGTTTTGCCATGCGGTAAATTAGGACAGAAACACCAAAAGAACATTCTTACATCTTAAATGCACAAAGGAAGCCCAGAAATAAACACAGACGGCAGAAAGTTCTGAGCAAGTTTGTGGCTTTTTAGTCTGGTGCTGTAAAGATGGAGAGGAATGTGAACGGTGGCCACCTGCCTGAGGTCTCGCACCATGCAGCCAGCAGCTCGGCTCATCAACACAACCATCAGGCAGCAGCCAGCACTTACTAACTGACCAGACACTCTTCCACACATCAGCTCTGGACAATTCAGAGAAAACGACGACAATGTCATGAGTTCACCCCCCCAACCACCTGCTCCATCTGTGGCTCTGCTTTGGAACAGCTCGCTCCTTGTGATTGGCCACAAGGCTGCTGGCTCTGGTGGCCCCATACTGCTCTTTACGTAAACGTACATGAAATGCTTATAATTAACATGACAATGACGCGGTTTTACTGGCTTTATCCAACTTAGACGTACCCGTATGTATGTGTCTTTATTCTGATTCATTTCAATAGACCTCCTTAAATGGCACATACTGCACCTCTAACATTCAAACTGCAGGGACAGCAAGAAAAAGATGTTTCTGGCAGAGACTCAAAGACTGGGGTTGGCCCATTCTCCTGTCGAACAATAGTCTTTTAATCATTGCGTGTCAGTGTTTTTGTTTTCTTGGCCTCTACAATGGACCAAAAGTGCCAAAGGGTCCTTGGGTAAAAACCTAAATCCTCAAATTCCTTTAGAGTCTGAGCCAACATTGTGCAAAAATGTCGCTGCTGCTGCAGAGCAGGTGCCCCTTTGCAGAGCAGCTTCTCCAAACAGAGTAGCAGCGTGCACACATAATGCTGACTTGTGGTATAATTAGATGACCAATTAATCGGTCGAACCAATTAACTGGGCCAATTTATGGCCTTGTGACAAAGCTGGCGTGAGCTAATGTCTGCAAACACAGGGCCAATTAAAGGAATAAATGAGCAGACCTAATGTTTGCACGAGTTTATAGACTTACAGGCCGAGGAGGCGAAATCCTGCAAAAGTTTAAATGACTTTGAGGTACTTATATTTAAATCAAAGTAGGGTGCAGGGTGCACTATCTGAAGGTAGTTTTCATTTTGAAATATTATTCAAACTTTATTGCCTTTTTATTTGCTAAACTAAAAGATATAATTCTTTACTCGTGTTAAATTGATATTTGTTTTGCCAAATGCCCCCACTGAAAAACAGCAACATATTTTCATTACGCATGAACGATATATCAGCTATGCTGTCTGCTGTTTAAACACATTAGCCAGAGAAAATCCCACTGTTGGCCCATGTGCTGTAGCCCATGCACTCTTTACATCTATTCAAATAACTGGCTTATTTGAATTCCCTTTTCTCAATCTAATGCATAAACAGATCTGTTTGGAGGAATGATATTTCACGTCCATGCAAAGCTACACCTCCCTGGAGACGCAATTTAATTTGGAGATGTTTCTGTTGTCCAGTAGATTCACTCTGACCAGAAACACGCAGGTTGGTTTTCTCCCAGTCCTAATTACAGGCGTGCAACCTTGCCGAGGCAGTACGTCTAATGCACTCCGACGCACAGAGGAAGCGTTGACCTCAGCCGGGTGAGAAATTCATGCCGGCTTGCCGCTGGTTTTAAATCCATTTAGTTGGTATTCACACAGTGCGTGTAGCCGGGGTAGAGCCGGGTAACTGACACGGAGAGATCATCTGTTTTACATCATCCTTTCCGCTGAGGCAGGTTGAGGAAACACTGCGTGGATCCACTTTCAAAAGAGAGACGGTGCGACCCCCCCGAGAACCACTGCGGGGATGACGCAAGGCCCCCTTTTGTCTCTTGCAATAAGGCAAAGGGGAGGTGATGTTCAAAGAAACAGGCACTCGTGCTTTATGAGGGCTAAACCGGGCGCCAATTATCATTTCCTTTTGACACTGGTAATCGTTGCAGCAATTAGCTACCTTCACACAACAAATAGGTGACGCTATGAGCCTGCCCTTGAGCTCCATTTCGCCAGTGGAGGGAATTTTTCTCAAACATAGAGGCAGCAATTTAAACAGTGACGCTGAGGCCAACTTGTTCTTGCACTGTAAGTCTTCTGATACCAACAGCTGTCTGAAGCTGTTTGGACATAGCCAGATTCTGTGTTATCTGTCTCAGACAGCAGCACTATCTTAGGAGTGCATCTCTTCAGGCCAATTAGCTTGTGTCATTTTATGCTTGGCCTTTTGTAACACGCTCACATTGAGGAGATAAAGACACAGATATGATAAAAGGTGTAAATAAAGGCGCAGGATCTTTATCACACTTCAGGTCAGATGTCCGATTTGGTGTTCTTCGGTACACCTTGCTAGTACTGGATACCTAGTAAAGTGGCCAGTGAGTGAATACTGCACATGATTCTGCAGACCCTGGTGGTGACCGGTGATAATTTGAGCATTTATCCTGACACCATTATGACCTTTGACCTGGACAACTCTTTATAAACCCTCAAGATGGCTGTGCCTGAAAATTCCAGCAGATCTGCAGTTTGTGAACTAGTCAGACCGTCTGGCGCCAGCAAACACCGCATTCAAAGACATCACGTTCAATCTCAATTTTTTAAATCCCCAATCCGATGCCCTGTTTGAACTTCAGCAATTTGTCTTCACGCTGCCACGTGATTGGCTGATAAGCTACTTGTGTTAACAAGCTACTGAACATTCTTCCAGATAAAGTTAATCTTCATATGTGGCAGGCAAACAAATCCAAAGGCGTCTCAGTAGGTCGCCATGATGTGTCAACATCTTAAAATGCCACTAATGGTCTTTTACCGCCAGAGACCTTTAAGAGGGATTAAAGTCGTGTAAACTCGCACACAAACAAGCCTGATTAGGGTCAGTTTGTGTGTCGACAACGCCGCTGCGCAAAATACCACAAACGTGTCCATTCAGACCCACACGGAACAAGTGTGGGAGGGAGAAGCAGAATGACTTCAAAGACTTGGCAGTTTGGGAGGCATCCAGTTAATTGGAGAGTTGCACTGAGAGCGTGAGAAGAGGAAGAAGGCAGAAAATGTGCTTTTGTGCGTGTGTGTGTGTGTGTGTGTGTAGGAGTTTTAGCCAAAAACTGGAAGGGAGGCTGTGAGAGATCGGACCCTCCTCCTGCATCTCTGTCTAGCCACCACCAACCCTTGGCGTAGTTATAATGCTGTGTTCCTGTCTTGGCAGGCTTGACACGCTAAATAATTGGAGCCACGTCGTACAATCAGCACAATAATAATTACCACTGCTATGGGGAGAGATTTTGGCTCAGACTACCACACAGCAGTGGCTGGCGTTTGAACTCTGTGATGTGCTCCTGCAATGGGCTGTGTGAGTCTTCAAAAGTTCCTACTGAGCCGAGGGCTAATAAACCAAAAATGCTATGTACATATATATATATTAGTTTGAAACAAGCTGGAAGTTGTTATAATTCAAATTAAAGAAATGCTCATTCCAAAAAGAAACCCCAAACAAAAGAATGCTTGGGTCACAACAGGAACTAGCAATGACACCAAAACAAAACAACCAAAGCAACAAACATCTCCATTAGTTTTTTTTTTTTTTTGTACTTTTTGTTGTTTTAATTTTCTCCAATTAGGTGAAAGTGGTGCAAGCTGTCAGACCAGTGATGGTAAAAAAAAAAAATAAACAAGTAAAAGAACTAAAGTATATATTTATACATAAAACTAGTGCTTTCTGACAAAATTGTGATCAGCCCAAAAACAAAAAACACCAGGAGAGGCGTCCACGTGTGGTGTGTGTGCCAGCTGACTATGAATGATGATAGAAGAGACGGAGCCGATGAACAGTCCAAAACTCCAGCAAGGCTCTGGCTTGTGCTGGCAGGTGGAGAGAAATCACAAGTGTGCAATGAACAACTACCTTTTAGTCCCACGCGACAGGTGTGTCTTACACTTGTATTTTGTACGTGAGAGGTTAAGAAAAAAAAAAACACTAAAAGGACAGTCACACAATGTCCTTATGACATAAAGCTGACGGCCACGATGCACATTATCGCTGATATTCCCCTCACAAGATTGAAATATTCCACCTTGCAGATCCCAGGGGTGTTTTGCGTGCAGCTGCTCGACACCGCGGAGTGTCACTGTGGTCACACCAGGCGTGTTGGAGGCACAACTGGACGTGATAAGACCTGGCTGGCGCTCGCCACTGTGTGCCTTCCAGGGGAAGCGTAGACCAATTACGCTGGACAAATATTGACCGGAGCTTCCTGAACAGCCAACCTCGCTACCACCATTCACATTTCCTGTGTCACCTCAGGGCCTCAAATTGGACTCTTACTTTTGTGATGAGGCATTTGTTTTATACTTTATGTTTTGTTTTTATTTTTTTTTGCTGTTCATCTACTCACCCGGCAGTTTGACAGGTTCACCGTGGCTAATATTAATGGCTCAACTCTAGAATCCTCTCAATTAAAATTTCATGGAAAAAAAAAAACCCCATCAAAACCAAGCATTATCACAGGCCTATTTTACCATCATATCCTAACTTAAACTGGTGACTTGTCCAGGATGTAGCCTGCTTTCGCCTGAAGACAGCTGGGATCAATTCCAGCGCCTCTGTCCTGCAGAACAAGCCGTGGTAGAAAATGGATGGATATACAAGCTTATTTTCCCACTTGGTTCAAACCGAAATCATCCTGAATCTCTAAATCTCTAAAAACTGGTCATTCACACAAAGCTTATAACAAAAACTCCTGCCGTATAAGGAACGAAAGAAATGATCTGGTTTTAATGATCGATTGCTTGATGAACGTCTTTCCACGTCAAGGGTTTCTGTGTTTTTCCTAATATATGAATAATCCATAATATGTGAATAATAACCATAACCTAAGTCAACGTATTAATAGCAAGTATCCAACTCCTATTCTTGGATTTTCCTTTAGTACACCTTATACATTATAAATGTGGTGGAAAAGAAATGGCTGTCACAAGACTTAAAAACTGGGCACGTATCTGGATGTGCCAAGCAACTGTCTCTTTACTTTTGGATTTTTCCCTCCCAAAAATATCAGTGCGGCGATATGAAACAATTTGTAATAGGAACAATATTCCTCTTGACAAAGCCCATTGTATAATAAATAAGCATTGAAGGACCCAATATGTAGCTACCACTTTAAAGATCCACGAAAGCTAAAGCTTTACAGCCGAGTAAAAAAAATAAAAATGAAAAAAAAATCTTTCAGCTGATTCACGAAAGAGGAGATAAAAGCCAGTAGATCAAGGAAGAAAAAGATTGAAAAGAAAAATAAATCAGGACCCAGCTGTGGAAAAGATAAAATGGAATAAATATAGAGGGATTGGTAAATAAAAGATGTGGACACTTTTTTTCTCCCCCTTTGGAGTAATTTTCTATTCCCACTGCTCTGCACATGAAAGGTCAGCACACAGATGACTGTTACCCTGCCAGTTAGCGCCTTAACCCCATCTTCTCCTGCAGCCTTAGATGTCAGACACGCATTGATTACTGCTGGGTGACAGAATCAGGCTTGGACGGAGGCGGCGGCAGGAAATTGATTGGGCTGCTTTGTTTTCTGCGAGTGGTAAAAGGCGAGCGGAAATAAAATAGAATGAAAAAAAAAGCCCAGTTGAGGATCAGCGAAGGAGATTGTTGCTCTCCGAGAGGAACAACACCACCGACCTGCTCCTCCCAGCCCGGTGGAGCGTCCAGTATAAATAAGCACAAGTAATGAACCTGACCACAGAGAAGGAAATCAGGCTTCAAAGCAGGAACAGGGTGTTCCGAAAGTGACCGTAACCATGACTGAGACCTGATTATGCAAGTAGAGCTCTGTGGAGGGAGGGTGCGTGACACAGGTCACTGAATAACTAAATAATATCTGTCACGCTGCTTTTTCCTCACTATGATGTCACAATCTGAAATCTTGCATTTTTCTATCCACAAACTGAGGCAAAAAAGTGATTGTAGTCCAAATCATTATCTTACAACCTGCTGCACAGTTAAGATAAACTGCTTGTTAAACAGTAGACTGAGTGTATCAGAGCACCACCATATTTTCCACACCTGATGCAAACAACAGCAATGAAACATGAGTGATCAGAACTGATAACTGCAAAATGTGCCCAACTCCCAGTTTAACATGTTCAAGTTTGTCCAAAAAGAGTTTCTACTCTATCAGACATCAATAGGATTGTTCCTACCTTACACTTTACATGGACCATCTAATGATGCCTCTGATGAAGGTGGAAGTATTGCTGCCAAAACGTGTAAGGTAGGGACAATCCTAAAGGTGTCAGATATACAAGAAACTCTAAGATCAATGAAAAGTATAGAAACTCTGATTTTTCTTTTGTTAATCATGTTAATCTGGGAGTTGGGCACAGTCTGCAGTGATCAGAGCAGAGAAGAAACTCTGTCATCTATCTTCAAGTTTGTTTAAGTGCAAACTGATAAATCCTTGTATGTATTGCTAGAATACTTGTCAATGCATATTTTACCAAGACGGGCAGCCAGAAGCTGTCAGCCTGACACCTTCCTGACCAAACTGCCAATAGTCATAAAAAGGAAAATTACCAACCCACCTTTGCTGCTCCATCGATTACATAACATACTTGATTAGACTTAAACGATGAAATAAAGTGTTTTGTGCATCTCCGATCCCATTTAATGTGTGCACATCGGAGCGTAATTGGACTTCGGCTTCAGCTGTGGGTTGATCAGCTGTAATGCATCAGCGAGCTGGGAGGCACCTGCATATTCACAGGTTCAGAATTTCAAATGAGCCGAAAGGAGTAGATTCGCAGCAAATCATTTCGTGGGAAGAAAAATGTGATATTAAATTGTGTTTCAGGCAGAATTACATTAACACATATTGGAATAACTCCGGATTCGGGTCTCTGCCAAGTCGACAAATTGATTTTTTTTTTTTTTCTCACTTGGGGTTTAAAACTGAATCGTGGAAATATAGAGCTGCTGTCTCACAATTGGTTTGTGGCTCTGCACAAGTCAAATAGGTTAGATGGTTAAATGGTTGCGTTTTGTGCAAAGTGACAGAGACAAAGAGCAGCGGCAATCAAAAAAAAAAGATAGTAATCAGTCGAGCTTAAAGACGATGTTTGTTTACCAGAACTCTCCTCCTCATTTTCAGCCTGCCTTCAGTTTTTACACTCTCGACTCTTAAGAAAACACCATGATGAGAGGACATTTGCTGCATCCTCCATTAAAGGTCGCATATTACAGCAGTTTTCACATTTTCTATTTTTCATCCCAGGCACCATGCAGTAAACGAGCTTTGCTCAACTTTGCATCCAAAAACTCGACAGACCTCCAGAGTACAGCATGTATGCAGCCGAGATACGATGTGGTTTTCTGCAGAAAGTGACGCTTGGCTGAACCTTCCATGTGAATGGAAGGGGACAAAAAGGTGGCAGTGAGGTGAAAGAAATCTGATGAATGAGAAAGTTGGCAGGAGGCGTCAAAAACCTGAGAGCAGTATCTGTGAATAAAGGATGGAATTTTCTTATTTCCCAGCCACTCACTTATTGAGGCACAGATAATTGGAAAATAGCAGTGAATTAGCCTAACATGGGATGTTTAGAGCCTGGAAGTCATTATTATAAAAGACCTAGGGGCTGTTGAACTGGAAGATGTTGTACTACTTCAGGTTTGATTTTATAACTGATCCATCAATAGGCATCTTCATCAGTGAGGTCCCTTCTATTAACAATTAATCAAAATCCGTCTGATTTCTGGGCAAATCTTTTCAATATTTATTTATTTATTTTCCTCAGTTTATTTTGCACAGGGAGCAGACAAACGTCCCGTTACAACCAGTCCAAAGACGTTGTGATATTTCATCTGAGAGTTTCCAAAGTGCCCTAGGCAAAGCGTGCTAACCCTAACTATTTTCATTTAGTTCCTCTTTTTAGCCAGCTGGTACTCTGTGTGACCTCCCGGTTAGCGAACTGAGCACCGCACACTTGTGAATCCCAGCGTGACTCAGAAGACATTTGAGCAGCAACACACGGGCTCTATTATAGACAAGCACAATTATCAGGGCCTGCATCTAACTGGGGGTTTGACCGCCTCAGTTTTTGGAGGTCACCATCCATCCATCCATCCATCCATCCATCCATCCATTGCAATGATGCAGGAGTCGTAGATTCGGCGGCTGATTTACTGGCTTTCAAAAACAAAACCTCTGAGTCCTCTGTCTGACATTCTCTCTGATTTGTGATCAAGGTTCCTTCAGAGTGGGCGCATAATGAACAGATAAAAGTAGAGAGTCAAAGTCATGGCGTCATAGTAATATTTACATTAACATAAGTTAAAGTAGCCAGTAAAGGCCAACATAATATTAATAAAAAAAAAACATTCTGTGGCAGCATCCCAACACTTCCATTAATGTTCTTTACAAAAGAGTTATTGTGATTTTCTGCAGACTTGGACTTGCATCAAAGACCACTTTCATCAGTCAACTGCTGCAGAGAAGGAAACATTTCTAACCTCTTTAAGCTCATTGCATTGTCACACACACACAAACACACGCACGCACGCACGCACGCACACAACCCAAACACGCACGCTATGAGAACTGATTATTGGGAGCTGCCTCCGTTTCCTCAAGACCTTCTTGTAACTAAGCCAGAAGCTGACGCACGGGTGCACGCTCTGAACAAAATGAAGCAGGCTAACGCCGCGTGGATTCTGATGTGAAAAGGGCGCGATGAGGCTTTCTGGGATTTGCGATGCCTGCCAAGCTGCCTGTTGTCGGCACAAAGACTTTTTGTGTCTTCTTGATCCTGTATTTATACGCCTTGCGTCAAGTTGTTTTTCCTGCTCTCCCACAGCAAATCATCTGCCTCTATCTAATCCTCTCCTCTGCACCATCCTCTCTCACACTACACTAACTCCATTTTCTCTTTTACTCCATCCATGCATCTCCTCTTTGGTCTCCAGACCTCCTGCCTGCCAGTTCCAACCTCAGTGTCCTCCCACTGATCTATTCACTGTCTCTACGCTGGACATGTCCAACCTCTCAGTCTGGCCTCTCTGGCTTCATCCAAGACATCTAACATGCGCCGCTCCTCAGATGTACTCCGCTCCTGTCCATCCTGGTCACTCCCGAAGAGAATCTCAACATTTTTGTCCCTGCTGCCTTCAGCTCTGCCTGCTGTGCTTGCTCAGCACCACTGGTTCTAAACCAGACAACAGTTCTCACAATGCAGCAGCTCCCTCTGACCTTCTCACTCCAACTTCCCCAAAGCAAATACCGCAGCTGTGCTACTTCTTCTGGTCATGAGACCAGCAATGCTCACTTTTGCCCCTGGTCTAGTTTCCACTTCTCTTTTCCAAACTTGATCAGATTACTCATCAAAAAAGTTTTAGTCTTGCTACACTAAAATAAACTATATTTCCAGGTTACATCCAGAGGGGAGTGGCACAGACAGAGCCTTTGTAAAAGTGTCTCCTTGTTTTAGAGGCTGCATTATTTATGGAGAGTGAGTCGGGCAAGGAAGAGAGAAACAGAGTGAGAGAACCAATGTTAAAAAAAGATCGAATACTCAATCCAGGCCTGGTCATTCACATCAGATACTGCTGATCAAATAAAAGTTTGCTTATGCGCCACTCTAAAAATCAAGCAAACTGCTCCACCAAGTCAAATGTTAGCGTGACGTGAGTCAGTGGAGAAAATAAAGGAGCGGCCTGGCTGCTCCGTGTGCAGCTGAGGCTGACGGCACAGTTATAAGGCACAACAAACAGCTGTCTGCTGGGTAATTAGCTCCCCTGCAGCCCCGTCGTCTCTGACTTCTTAGGTAGGGACGCAGAAAGGTTAATGGAAACGCAGAAATGCATCGTTTGTGAGCAAACATGCACACGCAGCTCTGCAGGATCATGAGCACACCGCTGATTGATTCATTAGCCTCTGCCTTTTTATTATGCATTCATTAGGCAGCTTCTCCTTTATCAAATATGCTTTACAATGACTGCCTACTGCTGCGTTTTTGATTATTATTTTTTTTTTTTAGATCTGTGAAACGGTGAATAGCCAAATTAGACCAGCCCAGTTGAGCAGGGCCCCTATTAATCATCCACTGGTCTCTCAGTGAGCACGCTTTGCCTATTATATTATAACACTGGTGTGATTTACAATTCTATTTCTGTCTATCTTTAAATAGGGATCGAGGCATAGCTGCAACATGACAAAGTCAGTCGTGTGAAGGCAGAAAAAAAGCGACACGTCTCTTAGAAAGAGTTGTTTTGTTGCAGTTTTCCTTTAAACGCTCTGCTTGGGGTTCCAGAAAAAGCAATTGTCCGTCTAATCCCCGGAGAGATGACGGTGGCGTTTTCGACAGCATCCCAGCCTATTAACATCACCTTGGGATTACCTTCAGTGAGACTGGTGGAGGGGTGTGGGTGGGGAGACCAGCGAGTGAAATAAGATTTGGGTGAAGCTGGGCAAGCTGCTAAAAGACAGACAAGGAAACACTGACACAGACAAACAGAGGCCGGTGGTGGGCGGTGATCAGTTGTGTCACCATTGTGTCTTGATGCTCAAAAAGCTGTTGATTAAAAAAAAAATTATACTGCAACTTCATGTTAGTGAACCACATTCAATGCTGCAGATCACTGAGAATATACGACGGGTGAAATAAATGCCACCTGTTGTGACTTTAAATGGTCGTTGGTGCAGCGTTGGTCTGGTAGTTCACACACTGCAGAACCACTGGGATTTTCAGCTGCTCAAATCGGGCAGCACCGTCACAGCAACACACAAAGACGCCGGGGGACGTTACGTTCCACAAATGAATTTTTGCATAATTTGGCACCTTCAGGGAATTTGTCATTCCCGCTGAACGACCAGTGTTTCAGGGTGACTTGTGAATTTCAAGCCGTCCCCTCTTGGATTCACAAACAAACAGACAAACCAATAAACTGTCTCGTTTTCAAAATGACACGTGGACGCCTGAACATAATCCCCTTAGGAGGCGAGGATGCATCTAATTTTATAAAAACAAACGCTTAAGAGATGGAAATGGACCTATTAATTCTCCTTGGCGGCGGCAGGCTCATTATGCACGGCGGAGAAGACATGCTGGAGCACAGACGAAAGGAGCGAGACAGAAGGAAAAAGAAATACCACCATTTTACTCAAAAAGAGCCTGGGGAGAGAGAGAGAGACAGAGACAGATAAAAACATGGAGGGGAGGGTGGCAGCACTTCACCAAAAAAAGGGAAAAGGAGGCACAGTATGTCTTTGTCTTTCTTGCAGTCTGTGTTAGCAAGTAATGAGCTCCTAATTGTGCAGCCAGACCGCGGAGTCACTGCAGGGTTGAAAAGCCCCGGAAATTAAGTGTATCTGCCAAAAACACTGAGGAGCCGAGCGAAGGATGAACAGAGGGACGGAGCGTGAGGTGGCGGGCGACATGAAGCCATGCAAACACAAATAAGGAAAAGGTGAGGAAGGGGGCTCACAGGGCCACCGCGACGGGGCTGCTGATGTCAACAGAATGCAGATGAGGGACGGCAGTGGCAGTGGCCCGCCGCTGTGCACCCCCCCCCCCCCACCCCCCCCGTCTCTCTGCATAATGTACAATGGACTCTGCTGAATGGTAATGAGTTCAAACGGCGATAAGTCAAATTGAGAAGTTGGGGCTTTGAAGACGGAGGCAGCGCGAACACGTCCGAGCTCATGCAGCAGCTAAAGGTCATTCCAAAAAGATCTCAGTCTAAGGCGCCATTAGTGAAAGGCCAACTCAAGACACAGAGGCGACATGAGTGGTTCCCAGAAAGGTCACCGCAGTTCGTTCCTCATAACTACAAACTGGTAATCACAGGCAGGGTGAGAAGCAATACGGTGCCCTGGACACGTGTTGACCAGGACACAGCTTTTATACAACACTCTACATAGGCAATGATGAAAGTATTAAAAAATGTGATTATGATTTTTTTTTTTAATAATTTGTGCACTTGCAAATAGACAAGCCATTAGATAGCAAACTGGTACCACTTAGACCATTTACTAAATGGTTTTAATACAGCCTGGACAGTTGGAAATTACCCAGTTTACTTCAGTAAACTCCACATCTACATGCCTAAATGCATTGAGTTGATTTCAAGTGCCTGGCTGAGTAGCTACTTGTGTTAACTAGAGATTAAAGATTGATCCTAATAAAGTGGCCAGTAAGTGTGTTACAAGTGTAACTCCTGTCAAATCAAAATACTTAGTTGGTACAAATTTGCACAGTGGACGATCTATGACTTGATTCTCGTCTCTGCTGGCTTGAGTCGATAATAAAAAAGACTGAACAGTAGAAGCTAATTGCTGGATAAATGTGCATGTCTTGACTGCAGGTTTGCACGTACGCTGTTTGTCTAAGTCCATCACAACACGCTGCCACGTCGATGGCACCTGCTGTGCTTCCTGGTTGCTGCTTCATTCGTCTTTCACCAACAGGCCTGCTCCGTCTGGATCCCCCTCCTCACCGACTGTGACTCGCAAAGTTACTCACACATGTAAATCAGACAGGATCACACACACACACACACACACACACACACACACACACACACACACACACACACACACACACACACACACACACACACACACACACACACACACACACACCCTCCTGGATGTCTCTGCTGCCACAGAGGCTAAACGACGCTACGCACTGCAACAAACAAAAAGGTCCATCAACAAACATCTCACACTGGATTCAGGTCATGAGAGCCCTCGTCCCTCCACCCAGTGAGTGTTCCAGCGTCTCCGCATCATATGCAGAGTCACGCTCAGAGCTACGCCCTCCTCCACACGTCTATGGCTCTTCCCTCCGTGGTCATCATTTATCCCTGACATTCTTGCATTTGCTGTTGTCGATGATGACCTTTGATCCGTTCCGGGAGCAAAAAGAATGACTTTGACCAAACAGGTGGTGGTCATTCATCAATCTTCTCCAGAGATTCACGTCGTTAGCCTTGTTTTTCTCCATATACCGCAGAAGACGAAGCAGCAGCAGCAGCAGTGAGGCAGGAGCGGTAAATAGCAATAGTGGCCCTAAGAACCAGAAGAACACAGTCAATAGTTGATCCAGTTTTATGAATAGCACCATACTTCAATGGCCTCATCAGCTTTAAAAAATTCAGAAGGCTCAAATTGTTTTTGCCACATGCTAAGTAAACCCAATAAAAGGGATTTAGTAGTTAGCTGTGCATGAGCGACTTTGTCCACATATAGCAGGCAGGTTAGCGAGCTCTCTTAACTCATAGTCACAGCCCACATTGTGGATAGTCAGTGTGCAAATGCATCATGGGCCTGCAAATACTGTAGGCTGTTTCCAGTGTGTTAGGGGTGAAATGAAGCTGTTTTCTATACCTGTGCTGCTTTCTAGCTAATCATGAGAGATAGGCCGCTAAACAGATGGCTCACACATTGGCTACATGTATTGTCAGCAACAGTGCTTCCACACACACAATGATGCAACCGACTTATAGTTGGCTGTAAAATTGATTGGCAGCTCATTTTTTTCATTCGTGTTTGTGACTATATAGAAGGATCCTTGTACCGGTGCATAGAAGTGTCAGTACAAGGTCCATGCTGCTGTTGAGATGTGTGAAAGAATGACCTGAGCGACAGTCCTTGACTGCACGTGACTTCAAATTAGATAGTGTCGAGCTACATCTGCACACGACTGTGTGTGTGTGTGTGTGTGTGTGTGTGTGTAAAGAATGTGTTTGTGGGTGCAGAGGTGAGGTCAGCCAAGGAGGAATCTATCATAATCCATCATAATCAGCTGCTTTACTGCAGTTCCTCCAGGACGGATGAGCCGCTGACCCATGGCGGACACGGTGCGAGGAGAATCACATGAGGATGAAAACTGACTCCCCTGCACAAAGAGCTTGGGTGTCTGTCTTGGGTATGTCTTAGGGATACAGAGGTAAAGAAGTGTACCGCTCTAATTATTACTACTATAATTATTGTCCTTGTCTTTCACTGTGCTGGTCTGGATGCAAAAGTTAAGGTTTTCGTACTGATAAAAGGAAGAAGAAACCCAAAATAAATGTCTAGACTTGGGTCTAGTACTAACTAGATATACTTTAGACAGACTTTAGCCACTTTAAGACAGTCTTTAAGATCTTTAAAACCGAGCTGGTCCTTCATCCAAAGTTCAATTAAAGAAAAAGTCTGGTTCACAGATGATTCCACCGTACAATCATGAAAGAAACTCAATGTAAACCGTCAACACACTCATACTTACCCGAGGAAGAAAAAGTTGCAAATACAAATACTTGTCACAGCCACTGCTTTTGATCACCGTGCCGGAGCCTGCTGTCACGACATCAAAAGCCTTGGACTCCAGAGCACACTCACTTCTGAAGTGCCTCGATATGAAGCTCTGTCCAATTCTTAAGAAAATCCCACCAATCCTTCATTAAGTATCTGAAGTCATTAGTCTCCCGACAGCCAGGCTGACAAATCATCCCGGACATAAAAGAAATTAGTTAAATCTTGGGCCTGCAGCTTCTCATTAAAAGCTTCTGCGATCAGGCCGACTTCATTACAGTACAGCCGGGCAGGATCACCTCCTCCGGCCCAATAGTGACCTGGACTCCCTGTCCTCTGCTGCCACTTCAGGACTAACCAACATCCTCTCTCATCCTACCCCCCCCCCCCCCCCCCCCCCCAACCGACACTTCTCTTCCTGCTCCTCCTAGCTCAAAATATTAGAGGGGGAAAAATGTCTTCCAGCTCTTCATTCTTAAGAAGCTTTGAGCCTGCCTTTCGTCTTTGGTATTCATGGAACGAGAGGGGAAAATAATTCATTTTGGTGCCCGGAGCTGCTGCCAATCCGCAGTTGACGGGGAAGCGGCATTAAGGCAATTAACATGGGCTTTGCATTTGATTTTAGCTGGCGAGAATGCCTCTGTAAACCCGCAGACGGGATCAGGTGATTAGTTTCTGTGAGGATGAGCGCCTCGCCTCCCCTGGTTCCCATCCAAGAGAGGATTACCCTTCGCTCAAGCCGAGCGAGCGAGCGAACCAACGCGCACACTGCATCTTTTACACCGGCGAAAATACACACATAGAAAGAGTGAAGCGCGGCAGACAGACGGGCGGGAAATCAGAGTGTGTGCACACTTGGGAGGGGCGAAGACTGCGACCTGACCCGTCGTGTCGCGTCTGCGCTACGAGTCAGCTGTCATCTTGGGCTTCACTTCACCTTTAGAAAGACAGGAAATCACCTGAGCTCACTTTCACCCCTGCCATTAGTGAACACACATTAAAAAAAAATAAATCTCTGCAGATGGGAAATTCAATATCGGTACCAAAGGTCTCGAGACTGAGCGCTGAGATTAATTGTAACAAATAGGCAATTATCTCAAGTCAGAGGAACTGCAATTGATCTTGTCAGTTGCTCGGCTGCCTCTCACTGCCTGCCGTGAACACAAGTACACAAAAGACTGAAGTTGGTGTGTGAGTAAAAATTCTGTTGATCATGTTTGGGTGGAAGTGAAAAGGGCTGCTGGGCTGTTTTTGACATTTAAAGTCTTAGCTGCCAGCTCTAATAATGTTGGACCCAAGTCAGTAAATTATTCAAAACTCATTAACTTATTCCTGCCTTTAATTTTTTTACTTTTATAAAAGGGTTATTCTGTGTTTTCGTATTACAATCTTTGGGGGGAAAAAAAGACTTATCTTCCAGATCAGTATTGTTAAACAAACAATACATTCAGAAAATGAAAGTGATCTTGCTGGGAGTTGATTGAAAATCTCTTCCATGTGAATTGTTACAAATCTTGTTCAACAAAGGCCACAGAGTGTTAGTGTTTGCACACAGAACCTGAAAGAAACCTACATCTGGTCCAAATGAGCACTTTGACTATGATTAGATTTTCAAATGGAACCAAATGAGAAACTCTGCAGCAGGTGGCGGGGATGGAAAACTCGCCTGAATGATTAAAAACTACGATTACGGCACAATTCTTAAGTTGCCGTCACACAGGAAGATATGAGAGCTGATAGGCACTATTATTGGAGGATGACTGTTCCGCTAACAATAACATTCCAGCATTATCATCAGATATTGCAAACAATCTCCAAAGTCTCATTGTCACTGATGGTCAATCAGCGCATTTTATGTCAATTAGTGCTGCACAATTGATTGATGGCAACGGCATTTGCGTCTGTGTTTGCTGCAGCTTTGCAAAAGCCTCGTTCGAAAATGTAGCAGGCTGTTTACTTGCTGCTGGTGCAGGGTGCTGATTTTCTGCAAGCAATCAGATGATGTGTCAGGGGTGATTGAGGAGCTCTGTCACTTGCTTTGTGTAACCAAATAAGTCACTCCAAAATGTTGTTGTTGGTGCACTGGTCAACTCAAAGAATAAAGTCACAAGACCCAAACACATCAAACCTGATTGCGTTTCACGTACAACAAATCCACATATAGCAAAAGCAGCGGCTGCACCAGCAGGTTGACAAACAAGCAGGAGGCCAGCTGCCCCCGCTGTTATCTGTGTGTCTGTCCAGGTTTCTGCTGACCTTTAAGGTAGCGCTTGTTTGCTTTGACGGAGGGATGCTGGAATTTCGGTCCAGAATAGCCTGTCGGAGCGCACGCTGGCCCGCCACAGTGGCAGCAGAGACACACAGCTGATCACAGGGGACAGCGGGGGAGCCAGCTGTCAGCCTGCCACGGCTCGTCCTCCATCGAGCAGCAGGCAGAGCCACACAGGGGACACAGGCAGTGCTGCACTCGCCTCTCTCAGATGGGGTCAGGGCGGTTGAAGATAAAAGTTGGGGAGGGGAGCCAAGGTGACCCGCGAATGTGGAGAGAAAAGAAAAAAACTACCGCCAAGTGCTGAGGAAGCTCCTGACGAAGGAATTCATCTCTGTGTAGCCGCATCCAAAATCAGAGAGCTGGTTCCCCAACGTCTGCCGGCAGAAGGCACCAGCAGAGAAACTACAACTTCAAGGTGGAACATTTCAAGGGGCTCGGAACTTTGGGAAACAACAGATTGACAGTAATCCACTCGGCGTTGACAGCTCGGCTCCACTGAGATAAAACCACAGATGATTCATCTTTAAATTATTCAGCGTCATGCCACCGTCATTATCTCAGACCCAATAAAATCTGTTTTTCCCTGAAATTCCATTCATGCCCTTTCGAATTTACTGTTAGGCTACAGTTGTGTTTTTACTGTCTTTCCCTATTTTTGTGTTCGGGCTCTGACTGCAAGTGGTCTTGGCACATATCTACACACTTTCAGTCAATACTCTGTGGCACAAAAAGAGAATATGACCTGACACATGAAGGTCATCCTATCATCTGGATCTGGTCCCCGAGGCCCTGCACAGCATCTAAACAGCATCTGCACAGTGCCAACCAGCAGGAGACGGTTCAGATGGCAGCAGAAAATACATTTCAGTGCACATCACATCAAGTACATGTGACCAATAGCGTACACTCCAAATTTTACTCCGATTTGCCAGCATTCCCCCCACGAGCACTTCATCACACGGTTGGCTGTCAAACGAGGAAGTTATAGGAGTTACAAGATATTCATATGTCTTCGCTCAAATTGCACAATTCTGTGATTCCACTCAAGACCTCACAATTGCAAAAAATGATTCTGCCCGATAATGAAGAAGTTTAGGCGTTTCCATTACCAGTTTTTTTTTATTGCAATATTTAGGGTTTTACGCAATTCTAGGCGTCATGGAAACGCAGCTGTAGACGCATTAACATGCCAAGCACTTATCCTAATGTATGAGCACAGCGCTGCATGTGTAGGTGTTTACGGCCCAAGAACGAAAATAGAAACAGCAGTCAGTGCCATGTTAACATTTTTATTTATATCCTTGCATACTTTATTTCTCACCCTAACAGCTGAGTGTAGTTATTTATGTACATTTATGTATGCGCATTATGAGAAAATGAATAAATTATTAATACCATTAGCATGCACTACCACTGCACTAAACAACAAAACACGCTATGCCTCAGCCTAGATTGACAAAATAAGGCACTAAGAAAGAATATTTCAAGTAATAATGACTCTACAAACAGCATCAACTGTCATCCTGGTCAAAACATTGAATGTCTGATGAGAGAAAAAAAACAACTTCTAAAGCATAACAATGTGCATTTGAAAGTGAATGTGGCTTTAACTGTTTAATTCCATGATTTAAGTTTCACGCACGGTAAACATCAGACGTGATTGGTTGCAGCGACCGCATTTTCAATGTCACAGTTCAGTGAAATGAACTTTCCATTTCATGTCTAGCTGCACAACCTGTCAGGATAACTGCATTATGGACCTATAATATACACTTACAACTGCAATCATATTTGCTGACCTTGCTGCATGGTTCCATTTTAAGACTTGGCTGCTGCCGTCACAGCACCTAAACCAAATTCACATTTACAAAAAGTTTTTATAAATATCTATGCTGAGACATGTTTGTACATAATTTCCGGGCTCACTGCCTCTGCGCTCTTTTTGCCTACGCTCTGTGTCGGAGTTCCCCCTCCAGTCAGCTCCTCCACAGGCTCAGTGCCAGCAGCATGTAGCGGGTGAAAGGTAAGAGCTACCTGAGGCCACGAGCAGGCAACACAAAAGGGGAATTCTTGTCAGTTTTCAGCCAACCAAGTTGAAAACATTTTTGCTTTGGATCAAAAACAGGAAACCAGTAAGCCCAATACACACTGGTGACAAAGTTAACTGTGGTGTTTTGATCCTAAAGGAACTGTCATGGTTGTGTGGTTTTGCTTGGCCTTTCTTTATCCTTTATTTGTTTGGAAATTAAAGTTACAATTAATTAAAATATATTTAGTTTTATTGAGGGGGTATCTCATTACAAAACTGAATCAGTGGCATAAAATGGACAGTTATTGAAGGAACTATGTTTCATCTCACCAAAAGAGAAAAGACATACAGTATGTATCTTAAAATAGATCATTAGTTGGACCACTGGCATACTGGCAAACTAAAGTGAACCCAAAGCTGGTCCAAGAATATTTAGTGATTGGGCTTCACTGTCAGTCAAACTTCTCAGCACATCTTAAATCAACTCCAGTGGGAACAGCAATTGCCAGAATAAGAAGGCAAAGGTTAGACAGTGAATGCAACACGTACACCGTGCAAGCTAGACAACAAAAGCACCGCATGCTACAGGAATCTACAGGTTCGTCTCTCTTGCAAGAAGGCAATTCATGGAAGCCTGGAGTTCTGATCTTTACATCTAAAGACATGCTGAGTCAATGCCAGGCAACCAGGGATTAATAAAACCTCCACATCAGTGCAGCGCAAATTAGCCGACATCGATCCAAAATCAATATGAAATGTCTCCTAACCTTTTCTTCTTCTTTTTCTCCTCAGGGTTTATGAAATATTTAACAGCACATGATTTATGGATGAGAGATGCTCAAAGAGAATGGAGACCAAACCAATACCAACGGCAGATGGAGAGAGAGAGAGAACGAGAGAGAGAAAAAGTTTAGTTGAAGGTCTTACTAGCATAAAAAGGAACTTAAAAACTTTAAAAGCATGAGTAATAATTAAAAACACTTGGGTGAAAAAAGCAAAGAGATGACATAGTTTCTAACATGTTCCAAAGTGTTTAAACATGAAATTCCAATTCCAAAGGCAAATTCCCAGTGATGGTGGAAATGATAGGATCCTCACTGGATTTGAGGGAAAATAATTCTCTAATCTCTGCCAGTCAAAACACACAAATAAAGTTAAAAGTAACGCAACAGCAGAAGGAAGCCGCTCTGCATTTACACAGTGAACCCTGATGGTCCTACCAAGTCCAGCAGTGGCTGTTGTGGTGGTGTTTAAAAATGTACTATTTCTATTTACTGTTTACCTAACATAACCTCAACTCTCAGCTAATCGTAAACAAATAAATAAAATAAAAAATAGTAAAAGGCACAAAAACAAGAGCTGGTTCTGCAATAAATAAATGATTCTACACTTCAAAACAGTGGTGAAAGTGGCATTTCTGCTGAATCTTTAATTCAAAAGAAATAAATAATGATTCTTGATGAACTTGGGTTCCCTAAGTTGAACTCAGATCTGCGTTCTCACAGTTGATTATTGTTTGGAGAAATCAGAAGAATTGAAACTCTGAGCCGTGAGCATAAAATTATGAGTCATCCAGATTTCTTTTCCACATCTTCCACCAACTGCCTTTTCACAATTAAAGGAATAATTGAATCAACCCCGTGCTCCAACTCTTTCTGCATCATCTCACGTCAGTTCTAAACAGACTAGTCGTGGTTTAAGGATTGCAAAATGTCATATTAACTTTGGGAGGACGCAGGGGATTGTATTTTATCACATCACAGCAACATTCAAGCATATCTGATCCAGACAGCCCCGGGTGGAAAAAAAACAATCAAACGAAATGTGTGCTAGCCAGACTGCCATAGATATCACAACGTTGATCCCCTAACAAGCAACATTCTCAGGTGTAAAACTGCAGTAAACCTTTATCTTCTCCACTGCTGTACTACAATGTGTTTAAAGATTCCCCAGGTGCATATTCCAACACACAGGCTCAAACACTTCAGTACTTTTGCTGGCTGCCATAAACACAGCCTGTTTCGCAAGAGAATGTTTTTGAGTGGCTCAGTTTCATAGTTTGTCTCCTCAGAAGGCGTTCAAGGCAAAACAACCAAAAAAAACCTGTACAAATTCAGACTGGAGCAATGACTGTGTTCCGTTCGAGCAAGATCCTTATGTTTACGATGTCCATCACTGACGCTGCATAAACATAGTAAAACTACCTGTGATCAGCATAAAGTGCACATTATAATCATCTAAAATGAGGAAAAACCACAGAGTGAGAGCGTTTTGGATGGAGAGATATGCTTTTGGCTACAGCTGTTGAACTTATGGCACTTTTTCAAAAACAATTTTTGACTGCGACGTTCTCGTAGTCTTTAATTTTACTTGCACGGCTCATGCAGCGCACTCGATTCTCATCGGCTATTTAAGCATGTAAAACATGGCCGTCGCGCTAACTTTGTGTTATTAATGTCGCAGCACACCAGCGAATTCTCTGCAAGACTCAGTTTGCGTCCCATTAGCGAGTTACAGCAGCAATTACTGAAACCGTGTTTTCTAACATTCTGATAAATGAGTCTGTTGTCATTTCAAAACAATATTTACTGAGATGTAATTTGTAGATTTGGTGCAAGGCTTGTTGGCATCTGTCCATCATTTACACACCCTTGTCATTTCAGTTGTTGCATGATGAGTGGATGGGGTCAACCAACTGCATCTCATGTTTGAATAGTTCTGCAGCATTGCAACTTGTTATTATTACGGTTATTGATACCTTGTATCATTGCACACATTGTAATGTTATTTTTAACTCTAGTTTGTTGCATCTCATAATGACAAAATTGCCTTTACAATTCTGAACATTCTATGATGACATGCATTTCCATTCCCTCACTTCTGAGCCGTCAGCCCATTTGCCAACATGTGTTTTTGTTTTGGGTTTTTTCCAAATCCCAATTTAATGTCAATGACTAATATTGAGGATCTGGGTCAAACACATGTTGAGCATTGCCCACTTCTAACAGGAATACATCCATGGTTCAACTGATATTACCTTGAAACGATTTTCAAAAGATAAAAAAAAAAAAAAAAAAAAGTAAAGTAAAAACACTCACACAACAAGAACAAACTACAGTAATATTCTTGCCTGTCATAAATAATGTGCATACCCGCTTGACCCATTTTAGCAAACCAGGGAGGGGTGTGGCAAGCTAAATATTCTGTGTAATGACCAAGAGTCACACAGACACATGGAAAACATGCCCGCTGGAAAATACACAACAAACACTGACTATCCGTACATTTCCTTTGCTCAAGGGTCTTAAAATCTGAACAGCCACATCTTAGAAGTGTTGCTTGTTTACAGGAAGTGGGTGGAGGTTTGAGGGAATATCCAAAAACTGTAAATAGAAACACAGCAAAAGAAAAAGTAACATAGTGGGCCTAGTAGAGGAATTAGTAGAAGTAATCCATTCTCATGGCTTGCAAGAGCCGAGCAGAAGAGAGGATGCCAAGCAAACACAATGGCAATAAACTGGAACTGCTGAAAACGATGAGAACGACAAAGAGAAACGGAGACCTTGGTGCTGCGGGTCTCATTTGGGTGGTTTTTGCCTGTGAAAACAATCACACTAACTTAGTTCCATTTGCATTGTGCATGAACTCCTTGTATATAATACGTGTTTGCTTGGTGCCATGTGACCCCCAACAGTCAAATGGGAAAGAAGCTGATACTGATACAGGGCATATAGTATAGTGTTTTGTTTTGTTTTTTTTGTTTGTTTTTTTAAAGAAAAAAGACCAGGATGCAACTGTATAATCAAATAACCAATTCTGACTTCATTTAAAAAAAATAAAAAATAGTCACGTTTTATCAGGGAAGGTTGCAGAAAAATCAGCACATGACCTTACAAGACAAATGATTTACTTATATCACTTGTGAACAATTTATTGCCTTGCCATAGTGTTCATACAGCACTGAGTGACATAATCATAAATCCCAGGACACATGGACACGGACACATGACGATGTTCTTTTGTTTGTTTGTTTGTTTGTTTGTTTGTTTTCATAATGGCGACCAGCGGGTGAAAAAAAGTCCCAGCTCGGGACAGAAGCTGCAAATCTGCAGCTGCACACAGTGAAACACCCAGCCAGCCACCAAGCCAGCCAGCCATGCAGCCAGGCAGCCAGCAGCTGTTCCCCGAGGGGAAACGTTATGCCTCCCGAGCGTCACCCTCCTCCCCCCGGGGCAGCTCCCCCCCCAGCTGCCATGACGGCTCCGGGGGAACAGATTGACTTGTCAACACTGTCCTGTCAACAACCTTTTGGCCATAACTTAACCCGGAGCCCCGGCACTCTGTCCCCCACCTCAACATCTCCCCCAAAAAGCAAAACACACAGTTGAAAGGGTGAACGGGGCAAAGGAAAGAAACAAAGTACATATCCAGGCTCAGGGCTGACATGGACCTTTCTCTCTTCCACCGCCAGTGAAGCAGCTCGACACGCATGATCGAACTCGAGGAGCTCGCAACTCCCGCGGGTTTGCAAAGATACAGGCGATCGGTCGATGCAAATGGTAAATAGTCGTTCTGTTTGACCAGCGAGGGCGACTTATCTCGTTTCAGAGTGAAATAATAAGCACAGAACAAACACCCCGCCGCAGCTTTTGCAAGACTCCCCCACCACCGCCGCCGCCACCACTTCCCTCCCGACCACCACCACACTGGACCCGGGCAGCGACGTCACATCAGCGCGGTGACCGTGGAAGCGTGAAACTTACCGACGGTCCTTGAGCCGGAACCCGAACCGAGCAGAAGGTACCAGATCCACATGGTCCAGGCTCGGTTCTCTCCCCCCCACACACACCTCTCACGGCCTGTCCGCTGAGTCCTACCCCGCCGCGGGGCCACAAAACTCGGGGCGGAGAAGAAAAACTTCCCGCGACGCGGCAGCTGCACTCCTCCCGTTAAAGTTCCACTTTCCCCTCCTCCCGTTTCGAGAAAAACTACAAAAAAAAAACTGTCGGCGTTCGGGGGCTCGGATCGGAGTTTGGACTTAAAGATCGCAGGCTGTAGATGGAAGGTGGTTTTTCAAGAGGGAAGCAGGAGGATTCGATCCGTCGCTTGCTCGCTCGAGTGTCGGTGCTGCGAGAGGCGGAGTCGGAGGCAGAGAGCCGGAGAGCCGAGGGCGGCCAGTGCGGGATGGAGGTTCCCAGAGTAGGACGAGGGACCACTGAAGGCCCCGTGGCTGGTTGGCAGGCGAAACCACCAGCTAATCCCCCCGCGCCGTTACGTTTCAGGAATGGTGTTTATCTCCGCGCTAAGCAGAGATTTACGTCTCAAAAACGTTGTTTTGTTTGTGAAAGGATCTGGTATCAAAGTTGGAGAAACTCCACTGCTTTTAACAATAACCACTCCATGCTTTTTGCTGGAATTAAAGAATGAGCGCTTGTGCTCAAGTCATGTGTTGTAAAAAAAATGATGTATCGACTTTTCAACCCATATTGTGTCTGTAGAAAACAGTGTGTGCCCTCTGTCGACAGCCTGCCACTCAAACTTCCAATTAAAAAAAAATCCAAACATGTGGCTGGACATGTTGCAAAGTGAACACCCATGAGCTGGCTGGGGGTTGATTCCAGACCTGTTTTGTGACATCATACAAATAACCAATAAAGGATGCATCAACCCCATTTATCAGTTTCACTGGCAGAATAAAGACACATCACTGTTCAAAACATTTTGTGTGGCGCGCAGTGGGCCGGTGGGGCTGCAAAAAAAGCAAGTAGTCACTGTTCGACTTAAACGTCAGATACGAACTGACTGATGACTTAAAGGAAAAGTTGGAATGCCACATCAGTCTGAGCTTAACAGATGCTGTTATCTTCTTCCTCCAAAAACATTCTTTACCAATTACCCCTTCCAGTTCAGAATTTTCTGCTCTGCTGCACCACTCTGTCATGTTAATGCTTGGCCTATTGAATCAACTGTAGCAAATCCTTTTCCAGAACAAAGAAGGAAACAATGCGAGGACAGTGCCAGGTCTCCTCGCCTTAAGCTGGGACCTGCTGCTTTGATGGAATCGGTCCACGTTTAAGCTCTGCCTCGAGCACTTTCCCTCTGTCAAACAGCTGCAGTTTTTGAATGTTTACCCAGAGTTGCATCACCTTGGAGGCTTTGGAGTTTTGTTTTGTTTGTTTCTTTTTTTTTTTTGGACAGAAAATTAATTAGTCAGAGCCACAAGTCAGAAATGCTGACGTCCTTTCTAAAGCCATAGTTTTTTTTTTTTCAACATTGATACATTTTTTTAATTGAAAGTCGTGATCTGAATTTTCAATGTGGGATGTAATAGGGCACGGCCAGCTATGGCACAGGAGTAAAGTAGAGCTCTGATTGAACAGATGTTTTGTCTTGATGGAAGTCGAGAAGGAAGACACTTCATACTGCCACTCTAATTACTGCTACAAGGCAAATTAAAGTATTAATAAACCATGCATACATTGATTTAGAATTTCAGAAGAGTCTGCAACATTAATATGGATGTTGTGATGCCAATTTAGCTGAACGGAATCTGAAAGAGGCTGAAAGGATGGGAGCCTTCACCTATCGAGCCCTCTCGCCTTTATCGCAGAGCGGCAGCTGTGTGCAGACAGACAACCTCTCTTCAAACAGACTCCTCCTCTTTGACAGCGCGCTAACCTGCAGGCATGCGATTCGGATGAGTCCCAATATCTTCCCCTTCTCCTTTTTTATTCATTCACACCCGGCGTTATCAAGTCGAGGCCAAGTGCAGACTCCAACTCAAGGGAAGGGTCCTGGCATGACAGAGTATCAAAGATCCTGGCATGATAGCTTCTTCGGGGTGCTCTTGTCCCCATTTCTCCCCATTTATGCCTGCGGGCCTGTATGTGTTTCCGTTTGTGATGATGAGCCCTGATGTCAGATGACTTTATTTGCGTGTGTACACGCTCGCGTGCGCACAACACAGCCGTTGCGGAGAAGCCTGCAGTTGGCAGATATGAATATTTTAATAATCGCCGCACCAACACCAGAGCAGAGACACAGAGTCCTTTCCAGCAGAATTGCTGAGAAAACAATCACTGCATTAAAAAAAAAAAAAAAAAAAGCTTTGTTTATTTGTGACACTCCTCCCTGGGAGTGACTGTTGACGTGAATCCTGGGGGGGTTTCAAACATTATACACCCTGATCCTTGAAGCGAAACTGGATGTGCTATTTTGTTGGTTTGGCAGGAGGGCAATTATGTATGAGAGGCCC
The DNA here is from genome assembly GCF_046127955.1 of Nelusetta ayraudi. Lineage (NCBI taxonomy): Eukaryota > Metazoa > Chordata > Actinopteri > Tetraodontiformes > Monacanthidae > Nelusetta > Nelusetta ayraudi. The sequence continues at coordinate 749,004 of NW_027466175.1, read as the reverse complement.
GCAAGCAGGAATATGTTGCATTTTGACACTGATTGACAAGCAGTTATGCCCATCAATTAATTTAACCCATCTATAGAAAGACCAAATTAGCCAAAAGTCAACACATGGACCCATTAGGGGACATTAAACTCTAATATGAGGGTTGTTATTGACCTAATCGCAGGAGAAACCCAATTATGGGACAAATTTGTGAAATGACTCAGAGGTGTAGAGACGATCCGAGTGGCAAAGACGGGAAAATCACTGCGACCTCGGATGACATTGCCGGAGGCACAGAGACAGAGAGAATGAAGGAGAGATTCAGCAAGAGATCAAACAAGGAGGATGTATAACCAGAGTCTCACACACAGCGAGTGTGTGCTAATGTGAAGAAATGGAAGAATGCACATCGAGGAGTGAAACACCTCAAGGCAAGAAAAGTATCAGGAGTCGATGTGACTGAAAACAACAAACCAAAAAAAAGGAAACATGTTTTCAACACATTTGCCCCCAATCCTCCACAAATATTTAATGCACTGCAGATTAGCTCATGCGGAAAGTATGGATATTAGATTGAATGCGCTGTAACGTTGACTAAAAGAGTCACTGAGTCCACTGTCAGTATAAATTATGGCAATATTTACTTAATTTAGCGGGAGTGCGCGCTCAGAAAGCAGAGCAGCTAATGCAGCTCGTGTGCGCTCGGGGCACTTGTCAGGTTTCGCTGCCTTCAAGGATACAGCGAAATGCCAAGGCCCCTAAAAAGGCCAGCGATGGTAGCTTCATGCTCCTGTGTGCTTCTCTTAACATTCACGTTATACTTAATAACCAGCGTGCCAAAGTGAAGGCCATCTGAGTTTGGGGAGACGGCGGAGGTGTGAGTCAAGGAATGATAGATTAACGGGAGGAAACACGGAGGAGGCGTCAAGGGACAATTAGCTAAAGATTCTATTTATTTATTTATTTATTTATTCATTTTTTTGTAAATGTTTCTGTTGCCTCATTAAGACCATGACTGCAGATTGCGAATATTCAGAGCGACGTACGGCCCTGATCAAGTATTACGGCAGACTTGCATGCGCTCGTGCAGGGGAATCACATTATAACACTTGAGTGGGCCTAATTACACGTCCTTACTACGGTTTGTGAAATTTCATCACACTTGTGTTCACCTTAAATCTCCTTCATACTTTTTTCAAGAGCACCAATCCAGTGATCATTCAATTGTGCGATCAAGGCTGCGTACCTTCGGCACTTGTTAGGTGCGGTACGGGGCGCTGCAGGGACATCAGATAGTGCAATTGAATCATTGCACACGTGTCAATCTAAAAAAGGCCCAGGCAGGGAATCAAATGAAGAACAGATATTGATTGGGGATTTTAGAGGTAAGAGGAAAATGCTTGCAGCATCAACAATTACTTTGCTAATTAAACTGGTTTTCCCGAAAGTGATGCAACATGTTGAAATGCGGGGGGAAAAGAGAAAAAAAAGAAAAAGATGACTTCTTGAGGAATGAGGGCAGCAGTGTAATAGGATTACAATGGAAAGTGCAAGACATTGGACTGGCAAATAAATAAATGAAGAACTTCAGACTTGATAGTGTTGGATCTGTCTTGACCCGAGATCCACTTCCAGAGTAATGTGCAGCTAACACAATCTGTCCAGTCCATCTGTACAAGCCAAATAAATCTGACTGGTCCGTCTTAATGTGATAGACAGGTGGTTCGTCCATGTCTTTGGGCTCTTTCCAAGATGAATATGTGAATTCAATCCAAAGAAACACACCAACCGGCATGACAGGATTGGGAAAAAACAAACAAACAAACAAACAAAAGAAGACTATTGTTGAGCTGAACAATGACAGGCACTTGGCGCATGCTTATATTTCTGAGTGAATGTCTCGCCAGGCCTCGATGCTGAAGCGGCAGCCCGGCAGCAGTCAGTTGTTTGCGACAGCTAAAGATCTGCTGGAGCTCTGACATCAAGGTGGAAGAGACTGGATGAAGCCTCTGTGGCTAAACCTGCTCTTACGGCCGCCATTGTCTGTCATCACAGCTGGGCCGTGCACAACAGCCAGTGGCATTTCTAAATAACAGCCTCAATCACGGTCAGCTTCAGCCGTGCAACCGGCAATTTTCCCTCACTTATATGTGATTATGAGTCGCCCGTTTACAGGCAGCACTCATCGAGGTTTCTCCCCTTCCCTCCAGGCAAAATAAACTGTTGCGTTTACAGTCTAGGATGTTGCTCCAAATGGCGAAATTGTTGTCGCCTCTGTTTGAACGGGGTCCCGATTAGAGGGAGCTGACTTTACCAGAGGTAAGTGCGTCACACTGCGGTGTCACTGTGATGCACCTTGTGCGACCACAGTGGTGATTTGAGCTAAATGCAGCAAAAAACAGACTGGTATGGGAAGGAAAGAGACATTTTTATATTAACCTGAGGACAAAGGCTACTACACATCATCACAAAGGTGCACTGGCATGAATATCAGTGCTACACTCGCCAAACACAGCTACTGAGACTTTTAAGCCCAAAACTCTTAACTTGCTGAGAAAAACCTGCGGCTTTTTGTACTAATTAGTGCAGTTTTGCAGGAGGGAAGCGTTCATTTGTAGCTGCCAGAAGTGCTGGTTGAAAACAGATCCTAGTGGATTTCATCCTGCTCTGAAAGATGAAAAGGTAGAAATAAAAAATAGGAGACATTCACACTGCCATAGGTTTCAAACTCACAGCGCAGATTAAGGAATTATCAGTCAAGTCTTTCAGATTATTTCTTTACGGACCATTTGCACAAAAATGTGATAGTTTCTATGCAGTCCTGATATTATTAAGTTTAACATTTTCAGTTTGTAATTCTCAATGAGGAGAAGGCAGAAGAAGCACATGGTTGTAACACTGGAAAAAGCCTCAGGGGCACCAGTCATTGAAAGTAAGTAACGCTTTCAAACACAGAGGGGAAAAAAGGACAAATATCATATTTCCTGACAGTTAGATCTGGTTTCTTTGAATCCTAGAAAACTTCTTTGTTTTGCTTAAATGTTGCCAAACCCAAACCACAGAGTTGGGAAAAACAGAAATGGTCTGTGGTTGTTTTGCACAGTACAGATGAATTTTGTGTTTTGCCAGCTCGTTGGTTTGGGAGAACAATGAGCGATGAATTCATTTGTCATTTATGAATGAGAGATTTTAGGAGACAAAAAACTGTTTTGGACGGAAAAAAAAACAAAAACAAAAAACAAAAACAATGCCTTACTGCAGTTGCCCACCTTTTTATTTCCACCTGGCTTTTTTTTTTTCTTTTTTTACAGCCCCTGACAAGGCTGGAATCCATCACGGAGGCTCTTCATATTCAGGTCAGCAACTGTTTTCTAATAGCAACATTAAAAATTGGCTCAGGAGCAAAGAATAATTAAGGAACTGAGTCTGTTCTATTATGCATTAGTCTGGGCACAGTGAGACCAAACGGACGGAGGCAGAAGGTGGAGGAGCGGAAGGAGGGAGGACATCACAGGGGGCCAACAAAAGTGACGTGCAATAAACAGAGGGATGGACGAGGGGATCGGGACAGGGAGGTCGTGTGACGGAGCGAGGCTGAGATGAAAAGAGGCACCAGTGCAACCAGCAGGCTGGGTCTGTTTTACAGCAATCATTCTGACTCGTCCCACCGCTCACACCCGCAGGCTACATTCGTTTGGCCGACCATCACAGGTGGTTTTTCATTGGCCAAAGTGGGCTCCTCATTTCCGCGCCGCATTCTTCACCGGGCTGCTCCGGCGCTGCAGGCTGGATGAAAAGAACCAGAATTTACGGGTCTCTGCCGTCGTGAGTTAACCTTGAGAACGTCTCTCCACTAAAAGCACCCTAATGAACAACAGGCATGGCCTCAGAGGGTGAGGGACGCGCTCCAGCTACCCAAGTGTGAAGGAGAATGAGAAGAGCAGCGGAAGGCCACGGAGAACAAAGGAAAGACGGATCAGGAAGTAATGGCCTCGTACGTCAGGCGGCCCATGAATATAGATGGGCGCCAGCAAAGAGGGTTTGGGCGGATAGGCAGCATGAAATACCAGGACTTGACTGAAAGTTACGGCTGTTCAGAAGGGTTTTTTCCCCCCCCGGTTCGTCAGGGGAGTTCAAAGGCGGCTCAAGAAACTCAACAGAGGGGAAGAGCAGTCGCCCCAAGGTTCAGCAACGGACCCTGAGAGCGGCGGCTCGAGCGTGGACATCCACCGTGAGATGAGGAAGTGGAATTTTGTGGAGGGGGCGAGAGGCAACACAGCGACAGACCGCCAGTGGGGAGGGATCAGAAAGTTCTGCCAGACTCAGGGATAATCAGTACCAGCACTGTGGGGGAGGGGTCGGAGGGGCGGTGGGGGTGGCTTTAACTCACACCCGTCTGCTCGCTTGCTGGGATTGGACGACAGGAGCGGTGAGGGAGCGGCAAAAAACACGCTGAGAAGCAGGCCTTTGATCGCTGGGTGAAGAATTACCAGCTCAAAGTCCACCACTGCCGGGGCCCCCAGCAGTAAAGCATCATGGGAAATGGTTCTTTTCAAATACAAGTTCAACCCCCTTTTTGGTGCACATCTGTCTATTAAGCAATGCAGAAGTGGAGTCAGAGTGTCGGATGGAGAGAAGCAGGAAATGAATCATGGTCAGCGCTGAAGAACAAAGGTGCTGTAACACTCAACGCCAACCAGAACAAACACTTGGCAGGGTGCGATCAAATTTCATCTTGTTTTTTCTAATTTGATTTTATTTATTCCCAAGCTCAATATATTGGGATTCTGTTAGAGTGTGCAGCGCAGTGTCTTCCTTGTTTTTTTACGTGGGCCTGACAAGTGTTCCTTGCACACATTTACATAATTATAGTCAAGATTATATTGACGCTAGTTAAAACTATGACTCACATCAGACATAAAAGTAAGCAGACACTATTTGGTCCTGTATTTTGGGATAAGTGACAAGTTCCAATTTTTTTTTTTTTCATGGAACTTGAAAGGCGGCTGTATGACTCGCTGGAATTTGAATTGGAATGGGTCGGAGTGTTTGCGAAGTAACTCATGGGTGGTCTGCCGCATTAGCAACTCCCTGAAAAATAAAAAAAAAATCAAACAAAAATTCAGTCAAGTGACAGTGATTTGTTTGATGTCCATTGGCCGAGCGCCGCTTCGGTGATCAAAGAAATCGCAGGACCGAACTCAAGAAATGCGTTCGCCACTGGTGACAAACAGAAGAGGAAAGCAAGCGCGAGGAAGCGCAAGGAAGCCTCTAATAGCTGTGGGAGTTGCGGAGCGTCTTCCGAAGCGTGGCGACAGCAGGAAGTGTAATCTTGCCTCCCCAACATGGCGACCCGAAAACACAGAAACATCACAGGAATGTCTGCGCATAATCATACAGCGTTTGGGTGGCTGCTCTCCAGAGCACATCTGAAGCTTACACTGCCGGCCCGTGCAGAGGTTTGTGTTTGTCTGTGTGTACACGCGTGCGTGTATGGCGGAGGCCAATGGGAATTTCCCGCCCGCTCTGATGGCGGAGCGTGGAATGAGCCTCGCTTTGATCATTTTTAATCCTCAAAGGAGGAGGGCCACCTCAGCGCCTTGGCGCAGAGAGGCCAAATCCCACATTGGTGCGCCTTTCTGTGTAGCGCAGCGCCGCTACAATAGCTTAGCTGAGCGCGCTCGAGATGATTATTTCGCATACGGCTGGATTGAGAAGCTGGAGCCCATCCAGACATCCTTCACAACACCGGTCAGGGTGACGCAGTGCCATACCGTCGCCGAGGCCATTAAAATCTCAGCGTGTCCTGTGAAAATGCCAGTTTGGAGACAAAGAGGACGGGGGCCACTCTGTCTCCCTGAGGATAATTTAGCTGTGAAAATCTCATTAAATCCCACCACTGCTGGCGTCAGGGTTGAAGTCAGATCTTGTTCCCCAAGTTGTGGTCTGTGGGAAGAAGTTTAAATGAGCTTTTCAATTAGCTCTGTTAAGTCCCCACCTCAAAGAGACCACAGGAGACAGGAAGTGGCCGTTGGGATATGCGGGAAAGATGTTTTTTGTTGCATTGACTCACAGCTTCACTCTCACATGCAGTTAATATGTTTTTGTTTGTTTTTTCTTAAATTGAATTTGTCCTTTTTCCACAACATTAGAATACTGAGAAGACTGGAGTAGCTTTCCAAGACTCCTCTTTGAGGTGATCGTTACCTCACAGGGTATGAAGTATGAACAGTGAAGACAGAGATCTCCAAGCTGGAGATGAGAATTTACTGCATGGATCACCAAGATGACTCAATGGATCCAGATTACATTGACACTTTCTAGCTGCCCAAAACTTGCTGTGGTTCTCCACTTTCAGCTCTGAAGAAGCTTTGAAGTGTTGGGATTCAGTTCAACTTGGTAATCTGAAGGAGTTTCTGTGTGTGCTTTACTTGTGGATGCAACCATTGTGTTATGATGAGGTCGTACTGGTTTTGGTGACACGAGTCTATTGTCATTTCGACTTGTCCCGTTGGCAACTGCGCAATTCAGGTTAATGTAGTCTTCAGATTTTGGACTCAATCATGAGTGGTTGTCTGGTGTGGGGTCAATGAGGTGGGGTGAGCCCGGTTCTGACCGCCACTGCTCAAAGGGCAGGCGAGAGAGACGCCGGCGTGACTATTGATATAAAAACCCAGGGCGACCCTTCATTGACGCTGCGCTTGGTATTCCGTCCACAGGTGGGCCACTTGGAAACAGCCAAAGCCACCGCCGAGCGGCGGCAGCACTTACTTCACAAGGCCAGCGTGCACACGGGGGACCCGGCCGAACGCCGAAGGGAGGTTCAAATTGGAACGCATTCGTCTCAATCCCCCCTGCCTGCCAACACTAATGGATGTAAGTCTGTTTTGGAGAGACAATGAGATGGAAGAGGGAGAGGATTTCAGGCCTCTGTGGTGCATCTGAAGGAGAGCAAAAAAACACACAAACAGACTCACAAACAGACCCACTCTCTCCCTCGCTGCTGTGTGTGTGTGTGTGTGTGTGTGTGTGTGTGTGTGTGTGTGTGTGTGTGTGTGTGTGTTGCACAGCCCTGAGATGCGAGTCCCGCTCCCCCTCCACTGTTTCACACGGTGGCCCTGACGCGTCAGGCCGCTGCCATCAGTTCAAGGTACGCAATTACTTTTCATTCGTCTCCATCCTCGCATTGTCTGGCCTCCGTTAAAACTGGAGGCGCGAGTGCAGTCGGGACTCTGAGGGATGACTGAATGCAGATGCTGGGGATACTGACAGCAGCGAGTGTGAGAGATGCAGTCAGAGAATGCAAAAACGAAGAGGAAGAAGAAGAAAACACCGCAGTTGTTTGTGCTATCTCCACATCAGAGAACATTTTTTTTTTTTTTTATCTGTAGCTGAATCCTGGTCCTGAATCTTCCTCACGCCTTGTTTATCATTTTTCTCACCCCCCCTCCCCCCCCCCCCCCACCTCCACCACCACCCACCCACCTGCTTCTCTCAGCGCATTTCAGATCCCACCTTTACACACACTCACACGATTCGCTCCGTTTTTAATGCAGCCCTGTCTTTTTCTGCAGAGATATATCACCCCTGGAGACCACACCTTTATTCTCTCTCTCTCTCTCTCCCCCTCTGTCTCCCTCTGTCTCTCTCTCTCTCTCTCTCACACACACACATTCACACACGCACACACACACAGGGAAGCAGAACACAAACACGGAAGGCGGAGGCATCAATTCCGCCAATTTACTGCTCCAGTTTAGGAGAAAACCATAAAAAACGGTAAAACTCCCTGATTTCAAACAAACAAACAAACAAACATAATTTAACTCTCATTTCTTTTTCCTTCTGCTCCTATGGCATAAATGAATAAAAGGATGTTTATTGTGCGCCTCCATTACGAGCCACTGCCCGTTACAGTGCGTTGCATTGGTTACACGTCTCTCTGTGGGAGCTTAATGAGCAACGTCTAGACGACGGTGCAGTGGACGTGTTTTGAAGCCGCACAGATCACAGACTCAGACTGTTTCCTCTGCTGAACAGGGGTCATTAGCACATCTGCCACATCTGCAAGAGTCGCTTAACGCAGCGGCCCTGAAAAGGTGACGACTCATTAATGGGAAATCTAATGGGCGCGGGTGGGCGGGCGGCGATTAAAGAAATGCAGGGGCCAAAAGGGAAATTATTAAGGAAATTAAGGAAGAACTGCAAAGAGGCGGCTTTGGTTTGGCGATTGCTGAGATGACGACGCATCCTTTGGTGTGCGGGAACGGCATCTGCCGTCACCGTGAGCAAACACGCAGCATGGGGTGGGGAGCCTGCCAGAGAAACAGGCTCATGTAGGCGGGAAGTACAAGGACAAGCAGTAATGCAGCATGGATAAAAAATCCTGTTGACTGAAGTAATTCCCACTGATGTTGGCATTTCCGTCTCTGCTATATTGACTTTACTTTTTCCCTCTAAATCCTAAATGAATTTACAAATCTAATCTCATTGAGGCACACGAGCAAACTGACGGAAAACACACAGAAATGCACCTTTTCACCCTATCAGTTTTATATCAGTGTTACGACACATTGCACTAGAAAGTGTAGACAAGCAGTGCAAGAGGCGTGCAGGAATTGTTGAAATGCATTACAACGGGCAAAATTTCTTTCCAGCAACAAAAGCCTTATCATTGCTCTGTGATCACGCTCGCGTCTGCTTGAAGATTGCTCGCTGACTTTCTTCAAAGGAGCTGTTGTTTTTTTTTTGTTTTTTGCGCGAAGAAATCGGAAAAGAACAGATGGCGTCGAGTACAAAAAGGGATCTTTACACTCGGGTGGAACAGAGGGAGGGGGGGCGAATATCAACAAAGTGAAAAACACTGATGAGCTTTTTGGATGACGCTGAAATCAAATCAGTTCATGCACGGGAGCGGGGCCGAAGCTTTACTCATATTCTTAACGTTAGATGAGACGCCCTTTATATTTGTTCCTGTGGCATGAGACCCTCAACTGCAACTTGAAATATTTGTCATCATTCTAGTCACCTACAAGTACATATAGTAACTATATATTGCACTAATCTAATTGCATTAGTGAAAAGGCATATTTGTTGTGTGCTCCTTTCCCTTAGTGGCGCATTTTCTGAAGAACACCAACAAAGATTGTTGATGATTGAAATTAAAAGGCATCCTCAACATGACATGGCAACGAGCCGGTTCCTCTCAAATTCATCTTTGTTTGTCTGGATCAGAACACAAACTCATTTGTCCAGTTGGGGAAAAGCATACCGTCTTGCCTCTCGCCTGTGATTTTCATGCAATTCTAAACAGGTGTGCTCACCATGGGAAATGTTGCTTTAAAACGATGAATCTTGGCAGGAACATGGGCAGCCTTGAAGTTGCAGAGTGGACTCATTCATCACCCGGAGGAAATGTGTCCCTTTACCCGTGCACTGGGAAGCGGGTGCAGCTACGTTGCAGCCCCAGGGAAGCGAGTCGTGGACTGGAGCCGATGCTTCAGTCAAAGGTTCAGTTCAGCACATGTGCCGTAGTTTTACCTCAGGATGGGAGGAAAATCCTCCAGAAAAAAAACTCCCCAAGTGGGGTTTGAATCTCAGCCCTTTCTCTCTTTATGACCGCGAGTAGCCTTCGACCTTGACTGGAACTCGTCCTCAGTGGTCATCATTCATTCTCAGCTCTGCACGTGTGGCTTGTCACACATTGGACCTTCAGGATCGCTTTGCTCTTTCCTTGGGAGTGAGGCTGTGCCCAAAGCTGAGTTGATAAAGTGTGGCACATTTTAAATGATTTACATTCCAGCGATTTCAATGGTTTACTGCTAAACGGCACTTTGGCCTAATTCGGGATAATTTACACGCCGGTTTGATGAATGGAGCCGACCGGCGCTATAAGTCGTGAGCGTGAAAGCCTTTTTTGAGCAACAGCCGGCTTTTAAATTCCACCGTCCCCGTTGACGCGGCACCCACAAATTACTTTGAGTGATGGCATTCGAATGGCCTCCACCAGAGCGAGGAGAAACAAATAAACTCAAAGGGATAGCACAGTTCTCCTGCCGCAATGTAAAGGTCATCCTATTAGTCCGCAAACCACATTCGCTCCTAAACTTTGAAGAATGGACAAAACACGCGGGGCAATTTTAAGCTGCGCCCTCACGAAAGCCTTGCAAGGACGCCGCTCAATCTCAGCCGACGGCAGACTGTTGGCGGTGGCAAAAAAAAAGAAAAAAAAATGCTTACTCAATCTGTCTCATCAACCGGCGAAGGCTGGTGTCCAACGGCGCGGCTGAGGGGCGGGACCCTGAGGTCAGACAGCTGCTGTCTCCCTCTCCTCAGGCCACGCCGCAGCAATTACCACCACTGCTTCACAGACGCACCTGGTGTCCCCGACGCAATTAACAAGCTCCGGCGGAGCCCTGGCATCCGGACAGTCAGCGCAGCATGAGCGATGAGTGAGGGAGAGACTGAAGGAAATACGTTTTCTGTTTTTTGGGCTAAGAGTGGGAGTGCAGGCTGATATCAAACTCTGTGATAAGCTCGTCGGGGACTCAACATCTCCTGGATGTGATGAGAGGATACGAGTTTTTAGATACATTCAGACAGACGTATCCCTACCAGCCCAGGTGGAACGAATTAGATGCTGCCTTTTGATATTGAAAAACTGCCATTTATTGTTCTGAGTCTGCTTTACCTTTGGGCACAGATTTCTGGAGAACCAGGCTATTGCAAATGCTATTTCATTTTCTCCTTTATTTTTGCCTCCCACTCACTATTCTACATCGGTCCCCGTTGTGAAGATGATTCATCACGACTGTGACAGGTAGAACATATAGTGTAATGTGTTGCATCCCTCCAGAACAAACCGCAGGAGGTGTTATCTTAGCCGCCACGCTCGGAGACGCGCTATCAACCCCGAGGAAGCCGAGCGTCCCAGGGTCCACTCCACTGCTTCCTCACCGTCACAATCACCATCTCCATCAACCTGCCCGGCAACAGTTTTATATCTCCCGGTTGCATTCTTAATTCGTAATTCTAATCTCCACTCTAAATGCCGCTATGATCCCATTAATCTGATGCTTGCAACCCCAACATCGCCTTCATTTCCTCTCCTATTCGCTGCAGCCCCTCCGGTCGTCCGAGTACGGACGGGAAACGATTGTGCCGAGGTAAGAGACACCACCTACGGGTGTCTTTGGTGACTCACCAATGGAAGATTGATGGAAGCTGTCTCAAGGTGAGATGGATTCCCCCCCGGCCCTCTTGTCCCCGCCCGTTCATCGCTCATGAGCCGGGCTGTCCGACAGCTGTCTGTAGCCTCCACCTCTGACAGATGCCTGCTGTCAGTCAGTCCGGGACCTTCCACAATCTGCATCTCCGCGTGCAGGTCGGGGTCTCGAATCAAGCGGCGCAGTTGATGGACGGTGGGTTTAATTTATTCCTCGTTCGAAGCGCTGAGCCCCTTTGCTGATTATGGAGATGCCAGTGTGAGCCGCAGTGGGAAAAAGTTTGTGCATTTGTGATGTTTTGTATGAGGGATTATTCTCAAGTCCTCCTGGTGCAATTTCTTTTGGTACTGTCACACTTGTGCACGTGCACTGTTCCGTCCAGGTGAAAGCTGGATGTTTCAGGAAGGAAGGTGATGCCACTTTACCTCTTTAAGTTTTTTTTTTTATTATAGTTTTCTTATTTAAAGGTTAAGGGTGAAACATTCTGAGATGTTGAGGAAGAAACAGCAACATCAAGTGGTTACATTATAGATTGCAGCGCTCTTTCACTCACCCTCCCTCTCCTGAGTTTGCCAGTGAACTACAGTGGCCTTCAAACACAAACCTTGTCCACGTTCTTCCTCGTTGGTTTATTTGAGGATGCGAGTGTTCATCCTAATTATGAAACGCACTGTGAGGTGGGCTGCATTCCAAAGAGTTCTGTGCATAATCTTATATATAAATAAGAACCGTCCTACGTGGGAGGAAAACCTAATTACTTTTATTGTACTGCGAGTATACATTTTTATTAATGTATTTATGAGCCATACATTAAGCTTTTACCAATAGAAAATGAAACTGTTTAAAATTGTGTAAAATTATAAGAAAACCCACTACTGCTGAATGAAATAGATCTCCTTGAATATTAGAGAATGAGCCTTTAACAAGCAGGCATATGTATGATAGCAGATTCACCCCGAGGCAGGCAATGGCTCTTGCTAAAGAGCACAGCAGCGGCGGCTCCCTGCAAAATAAGTCATATTTCACTGGCTGATGCACAACTTCCCCAAAAGCCATGCATGTCAGACGCATGCGGCGCACACCGACAGATCCGTATCAAGACGACGTGTAACCCGTAATTAGAATCTCTCACACGCTAATAAAAGGAATCATTAAGCCCCGGCGGGTCGGCGGGTCGGTGGGTCGCGGCGCTGCTTCACGCGCGCTGCTTCACGCGTGCTGCAACTGTCTTTTCAATGACGGCAGTGAGAAATATGCTCCATTAAAAGGCGGCAATCAAAGGCGTGTGGTCATTTAGCAGGCACGTCACGTAGCTAATTCAATCTCATAACCCATGAAGCAATTAATTCATGCCAATGCAAATACACCAACGATTTCTTTTTTTTTTTTGCCCGTCAGCAATGCGCAGGCTTTATGGCGGCGCCCGTGTTTATTTGCCCGTCTTTGTGCCTGGGTGTGAGCGCGCTCGCTGAAGTGGAGCTGGAAAAAGAGCAGGTGTAATTGGGTGTGGAGAAGAGGGAGCCTCGCGGTCTCCCCGGCAAAATTAGATCAGACAAATACCCCCCCTCTCCGTTTCCCTGCGCAGACGACGGCCACATTGCCCCGACTCAACTTTGTTGTCGCGTCTCTGATCACGTCGGGCTCCGTGAAAGTGGGCGACGAAGCCACGGGTTACCTGGCTCAAGTTGGCGGAGTGCAGGAGCCGCTTCTGGCCGTGACCGAATCTGTTCTAAATCTATTTACCCGCAGCCTGCGGGGAAAACAAACGTGAAACCAAGATAAATAAATAAATAAATAAATGAAAGTCTCTAAAAGGCTCTGAGTGCTGTGGTGCTGGGTCGGTGTACAGTGGCTTACAGAGGGGTCGCGATCGATGTCCCGGGCAGTAAATCATTAAGGCCCATTATTCCCGTTAAGGGAAACTCGCCGGGGAATGCAAACTCAAATGTGTTCCCGCCCTGATAGAAATGGTCTCGCCTTAATGACTCGGCCCCTCGTCGATATCTCAATGCGGAGCGGCTGGACGCGCTGAGCAGACGTTCTGGGGGTGAAAAAGCAGGCGTGAAGCCTACGAGGAGCGGCTTCCACGGAGCCCAGACGAACGAGCGTGAAAAACACAAAAGGCTCTCTGATTGAGGCCGGCGCCTCGCTAAAGTAGGTTCTGGCTCTCGTGCGGGTCGGGCAGGCGTGAAAATTGGACTGCATTTAAAATGCACCCGTGGAGGAGAAGAAGACGAAGAGGAGACCTTAAAGTGGTCTTCTGCTCCATCAAGCTGCTTTTGTTCTGAAACCTTCAATTCCCCGTCCTCTCTGGATGAGCAGCTGCTTTGAATTCCGATGAGGGAAAAGTGAAGATTCTCTCCTTCCTGACCCCCCCCCCCCCACACACACACACACACACACACACACACTCCCTCCCCTGATGCCTGCGGGGTTCTCTAATGATGGCTCCCCGGGGGACAGATTATATTCAGGTTTTCGTAGTGCGAAACAAATAATGCGTAAAGTGTTCCCAAAGAAAGTGGGAAAGAAAAAAAAAAAAACAGTAGAGTCAATGTTTGCAATTTCCTAGCGTGCTGTTTATTTATAGATTCATGACAAAAATAGAAAACTTTATGTATATTTATAGAAATGAGAGAGAACTGCACAGTGTGTTGTCAGAGAGCCGGGGCAGAGAAGGTCAATTACGGCGATAAGACAACGTGTCTCCAGTAGGAGTGATGGAGGACAGAGTGCATCACAGTTCAGACAGAACAACAGCAGTGAAGTCGTGTCGCTGTCACACATAACATGGTTTTTA